>NC_081572.1:16429597-16548427 GCF_022355385.1 Mustela nigripes
GCAGCTGGTTTTTGATACCAACTGCAGAAATATGGGTTATCCATAAAGTCTGCAGCTGGTTTTTGATACCAACTGCAGAAATATGGGTTATCCATAAAGTCTGAAGTAGAGAGTGCTTTAATATGATGTATTTGCAGTTGATTATCTTTAACTGGTTATTATCATTATCTTTCCAGAAAAGGTGGAATCATCTGCTTGGTGACTTAAAGAGCTTGCTTCTCTTCAAACTTTTAATTTTAGTAGGGAGAACATGGTCAACTGATAAAGGTCTAGGAGAAGGATTAGAAGTGATGTTTGACAAGCTTACTCTTCTTGCCATTTTCATGTAATTTAAAACAACAATAAACAATGAAGAAAAACAATGTAATTATATTCCATTCTTTGGCATCTAAGGTGAAAATTGCCTCCTTTTTCTTATTTTTCACCCAGTGTTTTTATTGTAGCCCAGTGGAATTTTCTGAGCTTCGTGCAAGAGACCTTTTGTGAACTCAGGATACTGCATGGAAGTATTTTTCTGCCTTAGACCCTTAAACAGCCCCTTTCTTCTCCCTTCAGTGAACTTGATTTATATGTGCAGAGAGCTTTGAGGGAAGAGAAGGACACTGGCTGTTTTCTTGTCTCGAGGAGTAGCTAAATCGAGAATTCTGTGAAATGTGAAAGGATTCTTAGTGGTAGAACTTCAGTTTGGACCTTGTTCTATGAGATAACCTCTGAGTTTAAATGTAGATATTCCCTGTCTCAAGACCTTTTGTCTTGAAAGGTAGCTTTATAATATGGAAACTAAGCTGGCTTAGGTTCCCAGTGTGTGTGGAGGGGGGCTTGGTTGGGGGGGGATAGATTTTAGTTAAGTATGGGTATCTAAACCATCTGTTAGGAAGTCAAATGTGACCTGAAACTGCGAGATTTCGATCTTAGACATCTAGTAATCTTTACCTGCTTGACCTAGCTCAGTTTTAGCCAGTAAATAAAGATATTATTGTGGCATAGAACTGTGTCTTCCTTTTTCCTAGTTCGGATATGTGCTGTTAGTGATCAGTAGCATGACCCCTAGTGTGGCACACTAATGTTAATGACTGGATTGCAGAGCTGCAGTGACTTACTGAATATTGTGCTAAGGCAGTAGGGAGGTTACTTGAAACACCTGGGTTGGAGTGATTTGAGAAGGCCGCATAGGAGTTTCAGATGCTTTCTTTTAGGTTTTGCTCAAGATTCTGACATAATGGGATTGACGTTTTAAGATGAATCTCACAAATGTATGCACTTACTAGAACAGAGAAAGACAAAAGATACAGTTAAAAACCACTTTTCAAATATTTATTTCACTGTGGTAACGCTCAAAAGAGCAGGTAACTTTACCTCATGACCATGTAAAATTAGCAGTGTCCCTTGATGTGTGTAGGCCTGTCTGCATTCCTCCTTGATTTTCTTTGAAATATTTTTCTCCTGAGAGCTGTTTATATCAGTTGTTACTGTGTATAAGACCTTTTTAAAAGGATAAACACCAATGAAAGCTATTTATTTTGTTTCATTTATAAATTTTGAAAGGCTAAGCTTTTTTCAACTATTTTGATCTGTGTGGTGTAACTCTAAACAATTAAAAAAAAATACCAAAGAATATTTGGGAAAAATTTCTAATTTCAGCCTTTTACTTTCTACCCCAAATATACACTACAGTGTTATAAAACCATACTGATATTATTAATTATATCCAGACCTTTAAATGTGCCTTTTAGACTTAACTTTAACAGTGGTTCTTAAAGCGTGGTGCCCAGACCAGCAGAATGCACTTGACCCAGGAACTTAAGTTCTGGGTTCTAGGAATTTCTGACCTAGGTTACGAATGCAAGTTTGCAGAGCATACTCCAGGCCTACTTAACCAGAAACACTGGGGATGAGACTTCACAGTGTCTTTTGTTTTGTTTTTTAGAAGATTTTATTTATTTGAAAGAGAGACAAAGGGAGAGGGAGAGGGAGAAGCAGGCTCGTCACTGAGCAGAGAGCTTCTTGGGGGGCTTGATCCCAGGACCCTGTGATCACAGCCTGAGTCAAAGGCAGACAGCCAACCAACTGAGCCACCCAGGTGTCCTGAGACTTAGAGTGGTTGGTGTTTTCTTTCTTTTCTTTTTTTTTTTTTTTTTTTTAAGATTTTTATTTAATTATTTGTCAGAGAGAGTGCACAGGCAGGCAGAAGGAGAAGCAGGCTCCGCGATGAGCAGGAAACCCAATGATCCCAGAACCCTGGATCATGACCTGAGCCAGAGGCAGACGATTTACTGATTGAGCCACCCAGGTGATTTGGTGCAAGGCCAAGTTTTGAGAACCGCTGATTTGAGAAGCAAAGAAAGGATGGTATTTATTCCAATCTGAATTATTTAAGAATCTGAAATTCAGAAGGAAAAGGATGGGACAGAATATATAATTAATAGAAATTCATTACTTTGTGGGTTAGTTTCACTGCTAGTGTGGATGCTGTGATTGCTTTTCATTTCTTTTAAACTACAAAAATTTTTCTTTTTTTTTAAGATTTTATTTATTTATTTGACAGAGAGCACAAGTAGGCAGAGAGGCAGGCAGAGAGAGAAAGAGAGAGAGAGAAGCAGGCTCCCTGCGGAGCAGAGAGCCCCATGTGGAGCTTGATCCCAGGACCCTGAGATCTTGACCCCAGCCGAAGGCATCGGCTTAACCCACTGAGCCACCCAGGCGCTCCATAAACTACAAAAATATTTCAACTGTCAAGACAATTTGCTATTAATATTAATGGAGGAAGGTGAGTTTTTGGATGAGTTTTGTTCACCTGAGTGGATTTTAATAGAATCTCTTGCTGGGTCACTTTGGTAAAGATTTTCATTCCTAATCTAGTTCAGCATACTGCCTAGAAGCAGAATAAAATGATGGCAGATATTTCCAGTGTTTGAGCAATAGAAGTACTTCACACTGATTATTTGGGTGCTCAGTTATATTTCATCTTACTTGATATGAACAAAAAGGAGCCTTTATGTGTTTTTTTTTAACAGTTTTATTGAGATAAGAATTCATATGTAATTGTTTAAAGTATATTGTTCATTGGCTTTTAGTGTATTTACAGTTGTGCATATTTTGCATAATTATTTTTTCCTAATAAATTGATTTACTCCAGGTAGTTACTGATCACATAAAAAAAAGTAAGTCAGTGGAAGCAACTTGAGTGTCCTTCAACAGAATGTTATTTATCCTTAAAAAGGAAGGAAGTTCTGACATATGCTACAACATGGATAAACCTTGAGGATATAATGCTAAGGGAAATAAGCCTGTTAAAAAAAGACAAATAGGTATGATTCCACTTTTGTAAGGTACCTAGAGCAGTCTTTCGTGACAGAAAGAATGGTATTCGTCAGGATCCAGAGAGAAGAGGGAATCAGAAGTTGGATGTTTAATGAGTATAGAGTTTCAGTTTTGCAAGATGAAAAGACTTCTTCTGATGGTTGCACAGAAACTGAAAAAGAAAATCAAAACATGCTGTATTACAAATTATTTTAAATATCTTTGAAAAATCCTTTTTGTAAACTGGAAGATTACGTTTTTAGATTATGGCATACATATAGTGGTTAAGTATTTTTTTTTTTAAGATTTTATTTATTTATTTGACAGAAAGAGATCACAAGTAGGCAGAGAGAGAGAAGAGGAAGCAGGTTCCCTGTCAAGCAGAGAGCCCAATGCAGGACTCGATCCCAGGATTCTGAGATCATGACCTGAGCCCTTAACCCACTGAGTCACCCAGGCACCTGTGTTAAGTATTTTTTAAGTTGCCAGGTACCCATGCATACTTGGTGTGACAGGATGCAGAGTCAATAAATTTTGAGAGAATTTTTTTTAATTGAGGTATAATTGATTTATTATTATATTCACCTCTTTAAAAAGTGTACAGTTAAGTGTGTTTCAGTGTATTTACAGTGTTGTGCAGCTATGATCACTAATTTTGGAATGTTCATCATCCTCAGAAGAAACCCTCTACCCATTAGCTGTCACCACCACACTCTCCCCCCCGTTATTTCCTACCCCCAGCCCCAACCACTAATCTTCCTCTCTGGATTTGCCTATGTAAGTGGAGTCACCATAATATGTGGCCTTTAGTTTTGTGCTTAATTTTTTTTTATTTTTTTTTCATTTAGTGCATACTGAAAAAACATTTTTCACAGTTTATACATGATTCAGCATTTACCAATATTTCATTTCTTTTTATGACCAAATGATATCCCAGTGTATGGCTTTACCACATTTTGTTTATTCTTTCATCCATTGCTGGGCTTTCGACCTTTTGACTATTACAGGAAATGTTGCTGGGAACATTCATGTGCAAGATTTGGTAGACATGTTTCAGTTCTTCGGTATGTATTTAGGAGTGGAATTGCTGGGTTGTATGGTAATTCCTTGTTTAGTTTTTGAGGAACTGACAAACTTCCAAAGAAGCTGCATAATTTTATGTTCCAACCATCAATGGATGAGGGTTCCGGTTCCACATCTTTGCCAGTGTTTTTTATTGTCTGCTTTTTTAGCCATGTTGGTGGTGTGAGGTGGCATCTTACTGTGGTTTGACATTTCTTTAATGACTAAGGATGTTGATTCATTTGTGTATCTCAGGTGCTTATCCATTTGTATATCATGGGAGAAATACCTATTTATACCCCTTGCCCATTTTTTTTTTTTTTAAGATTTTATTTATTTATTTGACAGAGAGAGATCACAAGTCAGGAGAGCAGCAGGCAGAGAAGGGGCGGGGGAGGCAGGCTCCCCACCAAGCAGAGAGCCTGATGTGGGGCTCCATCCCAGGACCCTGAGATCATGACCTGAGCCTAAGACAGAGGCTTAACCTAACACTGAGGCACCCAGGCGCCCCTGCCCATTTTTTAAAGTGGCTTGGTATTTGTTGTTTTAATTATTGAATTGTGTTTTTTATGTATTCTGAATACAGATTTCTTGTCAGATAAATGATTTGCAGATGTTTCCTTCTATTTTGGGGGCTATTTTCATTTTCCTGATTTGTTCATTACACAAAAGTTTTAAATTTTCATAGTTCATTTTACCTTTTTTTCTTTGTTTCTTTTGCTCTTTGTATCGTAGCACGAGACATTATTGCCTAACCCAAGGACATGCAGCATTTACTCTTCTGCTTCCTTCTAGTCTTATAGTTTAGCTCTTATATTTAAACCTGTGATCCACTTTGTGTTAATTTTGCATGTGGTGTGAGATAGGGATCCAAATTCCTGGGGGTTTTTTGGCTTGTTCACCCAGCCTCATTAATTGTAAAGACTGTTCTTTCCCCATCATGTGTTTTAAGATGGAAATGCATATAATTTTAAAATGGAAACATACTTGTTTTTTAAATTTCAGTGGTCTGTAGGTGATATATTCTTTGCTATTTTTTATTTTCCAAATATCTGTAAAGAACCATGGTGACAAAAATATGCACACATGGAGTATTAACAGTGACTATTTCTGAAGGATGGGATGGGAATGATAATGTAAAAAAGTGGAAAAGAATTCTTACCTCTCTTGATTATACTGATTTACTTAAATAATTATGGCAGAGTTTGTTTATTAAAAGGGTTATTCATTTGTTTGAGAGAGTGCAAGGGCAAGAGAGCACACCAGCAGGGCAGAGGTGGGGGAGGGCAGAGGGAAAGGGAGAAGCAGGCTCTTTGCTGAGCAGGGAGCCTCACGGGCGGCTCCATCCCAACCTGAGCTGAAGGCAGATTCTTAACCAGCTGGGCTACCAGGCACCCCATTTTATGGGAGCTTTATAGACCAGGGCCCAAACGCCCTTAATATTTTGTGTGTGTGTGTGTGTGTGTGTGTGTGTATTTGTGTGTGTGTTTTAAGGACAGTGCTTTCTAAGAATGCTTTCTGTTGTTGGGAGTGCTAGTTTCCAAAGTCACTGGGTGCTGTTATGGGATAAGGAAATAGGAGGGGAAACTAACAACACTTGGTGCCTGTTACTGACATGTGCGTTTATGTATGTTAATATATATCAATCTTTCACATTTTAATAGATAAGAAAAAAGTACTAGGCATCATGGATGACTTAACCATTGTCTGATTGTTTAGTTGTTGGTTAAAAGCAAGAGCTAGAATCACTAGTGTCACCCCAAGGCTTAGGTTTTCTCTGTGCTTCTCTGTGCTGACTAGTACATAGCAAGCAATTCATTGAATGCTTCGAAAAGCATGTACCCATATGGATGGATGAATAATATAATGGGTCGAGGAATCTAATGGAGAAAATAGATGTTAAAGAGAAAGGATTAATCATGGAAATCCTAAAGTGTCTTGAGGAAGCTAGGACATTTTGAATTTGATGAGTATTTAATTGTATTTGTCACAATATCCAGTGCATGTTAGGTACTTACACATTTCTTTGCCTTCGAAAGATTCTAAACTCAGTTCCAAATATTTGGCAAGTGCCATAAGAGGACAGAATATATGGCAGTACTGTGAGTTCACTTGAATAAAGATGAAAAGTTTTTTCCTTCACTTAGTAAATAGACATGACGTTCCTGTGTTGTCCCATGTATTGCTCTAGGTTTAGGGGTGAGCAACAAATAAAGCCTTTTAGTTTTCCTTTTACATGCTTTCCCTTTTAGTGAATTGACACTAGTTTCTTCTCAAAAACTTAAGACTTCATAGGCTTTTAATGGTAATACTTTGGTGCTTTTAAGATGGATTATTAAGCCACTGTGGGCAGTTGAGTGTGAATAGGTTTAAAGAATTCTGGGACAGGATTCCTGGGTAGAAGTAAAGTTTCTATGCGCCCTTTATTTCTGTTACTCATGAATTCTCCTTCCCTTGTTAAGTATGTTGGTGAATTAGTGTGATGATCCCTAGGCTCCAGTTCTTGTTGTCAGGGGAAAAGGCCTTTGCATCAGGTGAAAAGTACTTACATCATTTTTGCATTGGACTTAGTATCTTTAAAGATCTTTGAACCTCTAGATGACTGTATATCCAAATAACCAGGCTTGTTAGTAATTTAGGGAACTGAAGGCTAGTGTTTATTTTGTGTGTGAAGGAGCAGTGTTCTTCTGAAGTTAAGTCAAGAGTCAGGAAATCTGAATTCTGTTTCTGGATAGCTTACTGAACCTGGGGCAATCACTTACCCTGTCTCAGCTGCAGTGAGCCACTGTTAACTTCTTAGGGCAGCTAGAGAGGCTGGGAAGCTGGTTTAACACACTTCTACCATCTTTTCACCTGGATTTTTCCACCGAAGGATGAGTCATTCTTGTGAAATCAGTTTTCAAAACAGGAGGATGAAAGGCACATTGTTATTGTTTGAGTGCACACTGAAAACTTTTATGACAATTGTTTGCATTTAGTGGGGGTGAATTCCACCTTTTTCTCCAATAAATACTGTATTTGCTACAAAATTATAAAGATTTTTGGCTGGGATCTGAAGATAATTTGCTATAGTCAAATTTTGAGAATGTAAAATTAGATGTGTGAGTGCTATGTGATAAATACAGGGCAGAAAGAGTAATGCACTCTAAAAAATGTAATAAACTTAAAAGGTTTAGAGAAAGGGGGAGATGAAATCTGTTTGGAATATCTGGAAATACTTCAGAAAATGCTTCAGCATGAAATACTATTTTGACTATTAGGTATTAGAGAGGATGGGGTTGAGTATTAAATAAGTAGAGTGAAAAAGGAAAAAAGTAGTCCAGGGGACCGAAGCCAGCCAAGGGAACAAGCGTGAACAGAAGCCCAGAGGAAGAGATAAGCATAATGTTTTGGGAGCAGGGTTTGACACACTTACTGTGGAGCATCTGCTTTCTATTTCTGTGTTACACTGTACTGCGGCTCTGCTGTAACCCCACCCCAAATAACAAGTGTTCAGGAGAGGTATTTTAATCTGGAAATAATTGAAGAATGTGATTTTTCAGTATTTATATTTGGTTTGTGGTACTCAACTCCCAGCCCAGAAAATAAAAGTAACCATGACAAACTAAGTGCTTTGCTTTTTAATTTACAGATTCTAGAAGTACTGTGTGTTGGCTGACATAATTTGGTCCATATTGGCGTTTAATTGCTCTTGTGTTTTGCCTTTGAATTCGTTAGCATTTTGACCTTCTGATTTTCTTCTCTTGGTTTTATTTAATTTTGAGCCTTGGAAGGAAAGATAGATACTGTGTAAATATAATAAAAGATTCTCCTTCCCTTTTTGGTTCTTTCTGAATCTTCATGAAGTTAATTTGGGAATGGAGAGCCTGAGTAGGGTGGGCCTACAAATTTGGTTGATAAATGTCAGGTGGAAATGAGGTGGAATTGAGCTTTGGGCAGCCTGTCTACTTAATGCTTTCATGTCACGCACTCTGTCATTTGAGGATTTCAGTTTAAATGTGAGTCCTGATATTGCCGCATTCCCTTCTTTTTGTGGATTATTTTAGGTCATTTCTAGGAAATTATTTTAGCAAACGAGAGTATGAATTTGGTTCATCTCTCTTTACTCCTAAGAAGGATGATTAGGGTATGTGAGTGTGTGTGTACATGTAAAATAAAATTTAATCTAAACTTTGTGATGAACTCAAAATACCTCAGGTTTCAGAAAAGAGGGGTTTCTTTTTTAAAAATATTTATTTATTTGACCGAGACACACAGAGAGAGAGGGAACACAAGCAGGGGGATTGGGAGATGGAGAAGCATGCCTCCACCTGACAGCACCATTTGGGGCTCAATCACAGGACCCTGGGATCATGACCTGAGCTGAAGATAGATGCTTAACCGACTGAGCCACCCAGGCGCCCCAGAAAAGAGTTTTGAACAAGGAAAGGGACATTAGCTTATTTAGCATTCATGGCATTCAGAAGAAAGTAGTACTTTGTTTAGAGTGTACATTAGGAATTTTTATCTTGGGGTCTTCTCTGTGAAGATTACTAGGGATTATTATTTTCTTAAGTACAGTATTACCATTGGTTAGTGTGTAGGGTTATGACTCAGAACACGTAGCACCTGGTTCCTTAGAGTTAACAACTACTGAGCCTAGTGTATCTCACAGAATGTATGTTGAGTGATTTTTTTTTTGTTTTTTTTTAAACTGGTGTAGGAACATTTGATGCCTGCTCTGGTCTTTGAATGTTTTGTAGTTTCCCAAGGTAAGAGATTCTCAAAATGATGAAATTTTAATAAACTCAAGTAGTTGTCTTAAATGCAAGTGTTGAGTAGAGCTTAGTTTGCATAGCCCTTTGGAGAATTTTTGAGTCACTGTTTTGGTAGATTTGTGCCTGACTTAAGCACCTATGACACGTTTTCAGATGACAGAATATACTTTAGAAAGAAATCTTTCACCCTTAAAGTTCATTACTGTTATGCCTTTATTCTTTGAGAATGTCTGGGTCTACCCTGTGGATCTTTGATCGCACCTCTCATTACCTGGATGAAATCAAGAGGTTTCTCTTAGGCTGGTGTTTGCCACCTCCTACTCCCTTATGTTTTATTATAGAAAATTTAAGCTTACATAGAAGTGGAAAGGACAGTGTTGTAAACCTCACAGTGTTTGTCACCAGCTTCAACAGGCATCAACTCATAGCTGTTCTAGTTTTATCCAGACCACCCCACCACACCCACACATACACACCCTGGTTATCCCCAAAGCCAACTGTCAGTAACATACTATTTCATCTCTAATTATTTCAGAATCTGTCTCTAAAAGATAATTGCTCTTTTGTTGCCCCCTCCCCATCTTTTTCTTTTTTTTTTAAAGTATCGCTGTGTTTGCTGAAAAAAATAGAAAAAAAATTAGAAGGAATGATGTACAGTACGGATGAGACAAGAGTAGAAGCTAGAAATAACAGGTCCAGCTGTTATTTGACTTTGAGTAAAGGAATGGGGAGACCCAGAACCATAAAGGGCATATCAGCTAGAATCCATTTAATTATCACAAGATGGTACATTCCTCCCTCCCCCCTTCCCTTCTGCCTAGGCCTCTATCCAGATTTGTGGCCCCTCTTTCCCTACTGTTTGAATGTTAAAGTGCAAAAGGGTTTAGTTTTCAGTCCTGGCTGTATATCTCTTCTGAAGTTCAGATTTATATCGAAGGTCTGTCTACTTGTAAATACCTCAAATTTAATATGTTTAAAACGGAGCTCTTGCTGCTCCTTGCTGAAACCCAGCTTACTCCCCTCCTCCGTACCCTTCTAACCCATCCCCAACTTCACCTCCCTTCCCCATCACCATTTCTTAAAGCATGCTGCCTTAGTCTCTTCTTCAGGAAACTACTTAAAACACAGCAGTGATACCTTTCTTAACCGTGTTTTTCAAGATGGCTTTTCCCAATTATTTTGTCCATCACACAGATTACATCATAGAACTAACTGTAAGTTCAAATTATGTTGTTACTGTATTTGGTTTGTTTTGTCTCTCGTCCACTACAAAGTAAGCTCTGTTATGGTACTTCTCTGTAGCTCGGTGCCTAACACAACGTTGGCAAACAGTACATATTGTATGAATGAAGATTAAAATAGAGGAAGGTAGAAATTAAGGAGGAATTTTCTTTTTCTGCTTTTTTCTGGTATCTTTTAACCAGTGAACCTAGAAGATGCAGAAGAAAGGATACTGTGTAACTTGGTTAAATTAATTTGGGATTTAGGTTGTCAGTTATGGTTGCTTAAAATTTTTAGAATTAAAAATAATTCCAATAGTTAATAGAATAGAAACACCGTGCTATTTGATTGAGCTTTTATAAATCTGTAACCACCCTTGTGAGCTGATAACTCACTATATAAAACCTCTAGGCTCTTGGGAATAGGGAGGTTAGGAAGATTGAATAGCAGATTGTTTTTTATACTCAGGCGCCTGCAAAAGTATCTATCCCATTTCTGTTTCTCCATGCTCTGATTTCTGCTTCTTTCTCTTCTCTTAGTATCTGTTTTTACAATATGTTGTGTTCTTCTCTTTCTAGAGTGCAGAACAGTTTACCACCTCTCTTTTGAGAGTTGCTTTTCAAAGTTGTGGTAATTTCTGGTCTTGTTTCATAGTAAAATTACTGCAGTTGAAGTGGTATGAAAAGACTAGTGTCCTTGAGTAAAGGAGTTTTAGCGTTCTTCCAGTACTGCTCCCATGTTTCAGTTGGTAGTAATAGGTCTAGTAGGGATTTGGGGATCACATACTTGGGTTTAAATTAAATGTTGGTTTTACCAATATTTTAATAATTAAATAATTATTAATAATTGAGTACCCTTTAACAAGTTGACCCTCTTCTGTTAAATGGAGGCCCTTGGCTGGGTGGTTATGAGGAAAACCTCATAAAGTGGCCAGAGTATCTGACACAGAATGGGCTCTATAGACAGATACTCTCCATTATTGTTACTTTGGGCAAAGGAATCTCTGGGTTTCCGTTTCTTTATGTGTAGTTAGGAGATTTGACTAGAGCAGTGGACCCCCAACTTCAGTGTCTGTCACCATCACTTGGAGGCTATTAAAACAGATTGCTGGGCCCAAAATTCACAGTTTATGATTTGATGGCTCTGAGGTGGAGCCCTATACTGTGGGTTTCTAAAAAGTTCCCAGCGGATGCTGTTGCTTGTCTGGGATCCAAGCGGTGAAAACCACTGGACTTCATAATCAAATAATCCTGCCAGCCCTTGGATTGCACTGTTATCTTGACAGCGGTGGTGGAGTGGTGGTAGCAGCCAGAGTTTGCGACTGTGTGCCACGTGTGGTGCAGAATGCTTTCTGCATTTACCGTGGTTCTCATGGTGATTGGTGGTAGTATCCTCTTATAAAGGGTTAGATTGTTGAAGTTCACGCAGCTAGCTAGTAAATGGTGAAGTTGACACTGCCCTGGTCTGCTTGCTTAGATACAGAGTACTTTTCTCTTGACCCAGAGGAATGGTTTCTAACCTCGACTTCCAACATACAGTTTTTCTTCTTAATTATTTGGCTTACCAGCAGTTTTTTTGTTGCTAATTTCTGAGGCTCCAAGGCTGGATCTCCTATTAAGAACTTAATCTGTACTTGCTGATTTAAGCTTTAATATTTTTTATTGCTGTTTTGCTTATCTCCTCAAATTTACAAGCTTTTTCAGGATATGGACCCTGTCTTTTGATCATTATAGAGTGCTCAGCAGAATGCTGTTCACATTGTAATGGTCCAGATAATGAAGATGATGGACATTGTAATCATTTTGGCAAGTACCAGTTAGGCACTCAAGTTTAATGCATAGGGTGTACTTCGAATACTCATGGCATTCAAGTTTCTTACCACTTCATTGCTTTTAAGCAGTTAAAATAAGACAGTGCTAATCAAGTAATTTTATTGAATTGATTAGCTGAACTTTAAATATAGACATGAACTGAAAGGTCCTGTGTTCTGATTTCAGTTGTCCAGAAACTGGATGAATAAGGGCAGTGGTTGTAGCTCCTTTTAGCCTAATACTGTGACTAAAAATGCTTCCCACATTTTGTTTTCTATTCCTATTCAGCTATCATTTTGACTATTAAATTAACTCAGTGTAGGAGGATCTAAATCAATATGAAAACCAGACTCAATTTTCCTTCTCTTGTATTCCTTTCTCTTTTATAATTGATCATAGATTGGAAATTTGTCACTTCTCTGATCGTTAAAAAGAAAACTGATGTCATTTTGAGTATCTAAAATGATGTAAAAATCTGAGAGTTTTAAAGTATGACTGAAAAGGAACTATGGCAGTCTTCTTCAGGTGTTCCTTTAGGAGGGTGGAAAAGGGGTACAACAATTAACCAAGTTTTTTGTTTTTTGTTTTTTTTACTCTCTTGTGCTATGTAGAATTTCTTAAATAAATTTGTTTTGATGGCTGGAGATATATTTAGCTTTTGCAGCAGTAATCGCTGTCCTATAGAGATTTAAGGCAGCTTTTCAGGAAGAAGACCTTTGATTTGACTCTCCACTGTTGTTGCTGTAGTAATGTGAGATGTGGGAAAGAATGTGGGTGGGTTAACCAGGGTTTTTATTTGTTTAAAATTACGTTCTCTCCTTAAAGTATATATGAAACCATTCACCGTTCCAAGTCAGGTCCTTTTATCTGCTTTCCAAAATGCCCACTATGAGCCACATGTTAATATGAGGGCTCAATTTTATTGACTCAGATGATGTTGACTTTCTTTAAGAGTTTTTTATTTAAATCACTCTACCTTAATCTTTATTGCTATAGGTCGGTGGTTCACAACTTGAGCTGCTTAATAGAATCACCTGGGAAGCATTTAAGGAAAAAGTCCAGGTCTTACCCCCAATTAAATTTTGATTTAATTTATCTGGGGTGGGTCTCCATTATTCTTGTTAATGCCTCCCCAGATAATTCTAATGAATGGCCAGCATTGAGAAATACTGCCTAAAGACTGCAGTAAACTTCCTGGAGGAAAATAGTTCCCGCTATCCCTGTCGTAAGTTCGTTCCTGCAGAGGAGGTTAAGAATGTCAAATATGAATTGTATTTAAAAGCATAGAAATTTAGTCCTGTAATTTGCAAATACATGAGTAGGCTTTGGTTACTTAAAAAATAATTTCCGTTCTCCCCTTTAACAGACTTTGCTAAACTTATTTTGTCTCTTTTAAAAAAAATTTAACATGCTTTGATTAATGGCTGATTTACCCGGAATCCTGATATCAAGGACCCCAAGGACCTCTAGCTCTACTTGTTGAATGAAGCAAGTCTGTCAATTTAAGTAATCATGTCAGATGGTGTAGCCAATCTTCTAATGCACAAAAATGCAATGCTGTTCAGATACTGGGATTCATTTCCCTAAATGAACCATTTTCATACATATTCCACTTTCAGACAGGTGGTACTTTGAGGTGAGTTTGCAAGTTCAATGAAACATGGGCCTCTGATTTATTTCAGAATCTTTTAACTTCCCTTTCTTCTCCTAAGGTACTTAATTTCCATGTCTGACACCCTACGTGTATTTGCCAGCAAATGTAAATGCTTGTATTTTTATTCTTTTGAGAAATGTAATAAGCCACTCCTTAGTTAATTCAACTAGAACATACTGCTCTGTTCCTGTGTTCAAGGACCTAATTATAAGTCGAACACAGTCCCTGCTTTTATAGTGGTGAAATCCATTCTCATGGCGTGACACAGATACCACATTTTCTCTTTCATCTCCATGTTCTGCTCCATTGGTAAATATTATTCGCTCCACCTTCAAATTACATTATGAATATAATTTCTATTTTTCCATTTCCAGTGCTTCTTACCAGTCCAAGCTATTATTTTTCGACTGGACAACCTCAGCAGCCTCCTAATTTGTCTTCCTGTTTCTTTGATCATTTACAATATGTACACACAACAGTCGGAGTGAGCTTAAAAATGTAAATGATAGGGGCACCTGGGTGCTCAGTTGGTTAAGTGTCTGACTCTTTTGCCTCAGGTCTGGATCTCAGCTATGAGTTCAGGCCCAGCTTGGAGCCTACTTAACAAACAAAACAATACAAACAAAATGTAAATGACAGCACATTGTGTCCTTGCTCAATTTTCTCCAGCGTCTTCATGTCACACTTAAACTAAAAGTGAAACTCTCTATCATAAGCTACAAAGACCGTACAGGATCTAGGTTATGTCTGCTTTGGTTCACTCTTTTTTGTCATCTTGACTGCTTTTCCCTTAGCTCACAGTGTTGCAGCCACACTGATCTTCCTCTAGTGCATTCCTCTCTGTACAGTTACTATTCCCTCGGTCTGTAAAGCTTTTGTGTAGGTCTCTTGTCACTTTGGTTCTTCATACTGTTTAGTTCCTGTTTAAAGAGCTGTTCTTGACCACCAGTTATAAACGACAGGTTCATATCATAATGATTTTTTAAAAAGATTTATTATTATTTTTTTTAAGATTTTATTTATTTGACAGAAATCACAAGTAGATGGAGAGGCAGGCAGAGAGAGAGAGGGAAGCAGGCTCCCCGCTGAGCAGAGAGCCCGATGTGGGACTCGATCCCAGGACCCTGAGATCATGACCTGAGCCGAGGGCAGCAGCTTAACCCACTGAGCCACCCAGGCGCCCCAAGATTTATTTATTTTAGAGAAGGAACGTGCACCTGCACACGTGAGTCTGGGAGGACCAGGGGAAGAGGAACTGGACTTCCTGCTGAGCACAGGACTCCATCTCACGACCTGGAGATCATAACCTGAGCTGAAACTAAGTCACATGCTCAACCATCTGAGCCAGGCATCTGCACAATGACATTTTTATATTCGCACGCATACACATGCTTTTGCTTACTAGCTTACTGTCTTTCTCCACTTCTGGAATGTAAATTTCCTCCTGATAGGGACTTTGTCCTGTTTACCACAATAAGGAAAGTATCTTGAAACAAACATTTAAAAAAAAATAAAAAAATAAAAAGCTTGAACTAAATGATTAAAATTATAATTATGATGAGTATAGCAAAATACCAGGAGTTCTATGAAAAGGGGCTACCAGGGAATTCTCCTTTGGTCTCTCTCAGTTTGACCAGAGCATAAACAAGCAAGGAGACGCAGCCAGAGTAGTGGCTAAAGATGCTGATGTTGTGAGCAGCAGCCAGATCAGGCAGGACCTTTGGTCCTAGTTGAGAGTTAGGAAAGGACTTGCCTTTTTCTTTCTTTACTTTTTTAAGTCTTTTCTGTAGGTATTGTACTATTCTAAGTTCATAGTTAGACAAGGGGTGAAGTATGAAGTTATCTTGCAGCTCTTATGTGGTACTTTCAACTAGTAACTGGCTTGGGGAATAGGTAATTTTTGAAGAAGATGAACAGAGATTTACCACTCATTTTGTATTTTGTATTTTGTATTTTCTTTTTTTCTCTCAATTTGATTCAAACATGAAATTTTTTTCTCTGTTACTGGGAAAGGAAGGTTCTGAAGAGAACACAATTCAATTTATTTTTTTTTCCTCCAGAAAATCTGGTTACTCTCAGCTGTTACTGGCCTTTTATCTTTCGATTGAAGGAGTAAAAATAATTTTTGAACTCTCTTGTGGGGAACGTGATGGTGTTACTTAAAGACATTTTATTAAATATGATTGTTGTTAGCTTCCATAACCCCACCATGTCATTTGACCTGTCATTAGACCCAGTGTGTGACTCTAAGGAAAGCCAGTTATGAATTACCTGTTAAATTTCCTGTGGCTTCCCTTTCTTCTCTTTTATTAGCATGATAACCCAGTCAGATATATTACTTGGAGGTTGGGTAATGACCGTGACTGGTTTTTGAAGGAAAGATTCCATATTGGTGGGTATTTTTTGTTGTTGAGTATTGCCAGAAACATTTTCACATTACTTTTTTTTTTTCCACTTAAAAGTGGAGATAAATAACCAGGTTATTTATATATTTGTTTTTAGGCTACTCAGGTATCTTGGAGGAAAGGACTGTTGAAAACTGAGCTCTAAATTCATTTAATTTAAAGTTGGGGTGAAGTATTGCCTTCTTAGTAGGTTAATATTTTCAGATTTTTAAGCCCTCTCTCCTTTAATTTTATTTTGCTAAAATATTCTGACCGATAATTCCTTGATATTGTCCAGAACCATATAAAGATATGCTTTATGTATCTGTTGCAAGGATTTCATTTTGACTGAGAAAAGCAAGGTTATCTAGTGGAAAGAACACAGACTTTTTAAAAAATAGCTTTACTTAGGTGCATTTTTTAATTTATTTATTTATTTATTTATTCATTCATTCATTTGGGAGGAGAGAGAGAGCTCACACACGAGTGCGGGAGCGGGGGTCAGAGGGAGAGGGACAAGCCGACTCTCCACTAAGAGGGGATCCATGCAAGGCTCGATCCCTGAGATCATAACGTTTAACTACTGACTGAGTGACTCGGGTGCCCCTACTGAGGTTTGTTTTAGAATGCAGAATTTTGAGTCACACCTGCATTTGAAGTCCTACTGTTATTGATTGTGTGACTTTGTCCAAATTGCTCTAATAGCTTTGGAATACAATATATACTTTGTTAGTTGTTATTAAGATTAAAAGAAAGTATGTGTCAAGTACTAGGCTCTTCAGGTTTCAGTAAGTGGCAGCTGTTTTTAATATTACTAATGCTAACGGAGTGTACTCTTCACTTTCTTTGGGGATTTTAAAGTCTGGAAACAAATGAAGTGGACTGTAGTGATAATAAAATCTCATATTTCTGAACACAGTCACAGACTGATCTGAAAGGCTGAAATTGTTGGTTTGACTACATTGTCCTTTAACTCATCTTTCTCTAGGCAGGGCATTATTTTTTTAAGTTTTCACATATTTATTAGAGAGAGAGACCACAAGCAGGGGGAGCAGCAGGCAGAGGAAGATGGAGAAAGCAGGCTCCTTGCTGAGCAATGAGCCAGATGAGGGACTCCATCCCAGGACCCTGGGATCATGACCTGAGCTGAAGGGGGCAGATGCTTAATCGACAGAGCCACCCAAGCATCCCTTTACTCAGTTTTTAGCTGTGTTTTCCTCCAAGGTGGAAAGCCAGTGTCACCTTTGAGCAGAGGAGTGACATGATCTGACCGAGTTTGAAAGAAATACTGATGACTGCTGAGGACAAAAGTCGGGAAACGAGTTAAACTGGGGATTGTAACATTCTAGTGAGAGAGAGGGATGATGGTTTGGGTGAGGGTAGGGTGGTAGAGTTTGTCAGAAGTAATGTTTAGTTCTGGATGTGTTTTGGAAGCAGAGCAGGTAGAATTTGCTGATTGGCTAGATGTGTGGGTTGTGAAAGAAGTTTCTTGGTCTCAGCCAAACAGAAGCAAAGTGTACTGCGATGGAGAAGGTGAGGGAGGGCAGGTTATCCGCTTAGTGTACATTACTGTGCTAAAGATACTGAGACGCCAGAATGTTACTTTTTGAATCTGGTGTCCTGTATTAAAAATATAATGGTGGATACATGTCATTATACAGCTGTCAAACACCAACCAACCCTAATGTTAAGTGTGGACTTTAATACTTAATCAGTTGGCTCATCAGTAATAGCAAATGTCTTAAATTAATACATTATGTTAATCATAAAGGAAACTGTAGGAGGGGATGGGCACTCTGTACTTTTTGCTTAATTTTTCTGTAAACCTAAAGCTACTCTAAAAAATAAATTCTCTTAATTTAAATAAACCAGCCATGCTGATATATGCTATCATGCTTTTTCCAGTGTTGGTCTTTGGTTTATTGCCAAGACATGTCTTTTTTCCACTTTTGCAGTAGCACATCAAATTGCCTTTCCCCTCTAATTCAGATCAGTTTCTTGGGTAATTTCATACCAATTAGATACCCAGAGTAGATCTCTTTTCCATTCTGTTAAATTCAGTTATTTCTGAATTCTTTCTTCCAAGTCAGGTAAAGACTGTCCCTCTCCATAGCATTTTTGCCATAGTGTTTTGTCTTGGATATCACCAGTATCTTGCAGCTCAGTAAGTGGTTTTGAATAGTAAGATATGTTTGAGAAATAAGAGAATCATTTGTGGCAACAGGCTTAAAATTAAACATGATTTCGATGATGTTATTGTTCTTTGTTCAGTCTGTTATCTGCGCCTCCCCTTGCTTTGCAGGGTAGACCAGTCTTGATGGTCCCCTCAAAGGATCACAACTAGCACATTCTTGACTTTCCATCTTTATGGCTGTCTATGTGGAGGCAGATTTTAGGGTGAATTGGATATTGCTGTATCTTAAGGTAGGGACTGATATGTTTTTGTGTATATCCCCCAAAGTCACACATGTTTTTAATGTTCTAGTGGAATTGTCTGCTTCTTTAATTGAGAAATAGCAAGAATTTCAAGATTTTTAATATAAAACCTATTGCTTTTTAGCTAAGTGATTTTCAGTTTTAGGGACATTGTGTTGTGGGTAGAAACAATGGCAATATTGAGAATATATAGCTTGTCTCTAATTGAAAGTTGCTTTTTGTGATAAGAGATTTAACTTGGTGTTGAGAGTTTATTATGCGTTCACGTATTGTGGAGCCTGGGAAAAAATGTTAAGAAATAAAACTAAATCATTTGGGTTTGTCTTTTCATTGGGTTTGTCTTCTGATGTAAATTAAAAAAAAATTATTTATGGAATACTTTATTATAAAAGCAATTTATGGGGCGCCTGGGTGGCTCAGTGGGTTAAACCTCTGCCTTTGGCTCAGGTCATGATCTCAGGGTCCTGGGATCTAGCCCCACATCAGGCTGTCTGCTCAGCAGGGACTTCCTCCTCCCTGCCTGTTTCTCTGCCTACTTGTGATCTCTGTCAAATAAATAAATAAAATTCTAAAAAAAAATTAAAAATGCAATTTATTAAAATATTTAAAACCATAGGAAACTAAACAGTAAATTACTGGTAACCTTATTCCCAGTTTAACACTAACATTTAGATGATAGGATAAGGAAGAGAGGAGGGTATTAATGTTCTTCTAGTGCTACCTGTACTCTTGTGCTAGGGGCATTGAACACATAATTTAATTAAGTCACCACAACTCTGAAGTTAGGTAGTTTCTCAGAAAAGAAACTGAGTCTCAGAGTAAGGCGGGGCGGAAACTTGCCGGGAGTCCCACGTAGCACTGTAAGCACCAGAGTAAAGATTGGAATCTAGTTGTCTAGTTTTATCTCTGCTCTTTCTTCTTTGAAGTGCTGCCTTTCTCACATTTTATCTGTTTAGGATATATGCCTATTACATTACCTTTAAAGATAGCTGCTGTTATCTGACTCATCAGATACGACTCTTCAGAAGACTGTTATATTGTGTGAAACCGCATGGCTTAATATAAATATCCTTTAGGAAATTGTGTTGCTTTAAAAACCTTCGACCTTAAAAACACAGGATTCTCCTGTCAACAAACGACTTAGAGTTCTTCTGTGTCTCTTTGTACAGAGCTGTTGCCCGCTCCTGACCAAGAGTGAAGCTTACTTTGGCATTCAGATTTTATGTTGGAATGTCTCAACAGTTCCAAGTATTCTCTTTCCCTACCCCCTCCCAGCTCTTTTGAAATATAATCGACATATAACATTGTGTAAAGTTCTAGATAAACTTAAGGATCCTTTTTTTTTTTTTTTAAATTTTATTTATTTATTTGACAGAGAGAGATGCAGAGGGAGAGGGAGAAGCAGGCTTCCTGCCAAGCAAGGATCCAGTGCAGGGCTCGATCTCAGGACTTTGGGATCATGACCTAAGCCACCCAGGATTCTTTTTTTAACTGTTAATGTTTTTAAGGATTCTTTTTTTAACTGTTGACGGCTCCATGAGAGACGGGTTTGGTGTTTCAGTGTTCTGGTTTCAAAGCTTGTAGCTTTACCCTTAGAAATGATACTTTTTTTTTCTTTTTTTTTTTAAGGTTGAACGTTGCCTCCTTCCCTCACTCTCCTCCCTCAGAAATAAGGAAAGTTCTGCATTTTGTTGGTGTGTTTTAAGTAGAGTTCTTGTCTATATGTGGAAATAGAGAAATGGGTCCAAGAGGAAAGAAAGACCTTGAATTGAATTCCCTGGTAACTGAGTTGGCCTTTGACCCAAAGGATGAGAAGCATTGTGGCTTTGCTTGGGGGAGGACTAGAGTCCGGAAGAGTTACTTTAGAGACCAATTATTTTAGAGACCATGTGAAGGAATGACGGAAGGACTTCTAGGTTAAGTGTGAAATGCAGTAGGGCTTAATTATTGCAGGAGCTTTATGATTTCAGTCCTGAGGACCTGAGGACTTGAGTAGGAAATGGAGGATATTGACAGATACTCAGCAAGTTTAAAGGAAGAGCTGGTTTTGGATGAAAGTTGGAGGTTGGCCATGTTGAATTTCACGTGGTGAAGACAGCATAGTACAGTAGTTATAATTGAGGGCTTTGGTGCCAGACTGTCTGGGTTCAAGTGTAGGTCTTTCTTGTACTTCTTTAGGCAAGTGACTTAATCTCATGCTGCCTCAGGTTCTCCATCTGCAATATGGGAATAGTAGGCATTATCGACTAGGGGGTGTTAAAATGATTAAATGATGAAATTTGTGTAAAGTGTGTAGCAGTGCCCAGAACAAAAGGAAGTATTCAACAGATGATAGCTACTGTATATAGTGAACCAGCTGGAGAAAATCGAATTCAGTAGAAAATATTAGGGCTAGCAATACACATTTTTGTTGGTTATAATTTATTGGGGCTATATTTGAAACCCCTGCTGTTTTTTACATGAAGTGTGGAAGAGGTAGTTAAAACTGGTAGCAAGATAAGACCCATGAGGAAGAATGTAGATTTGAAAAATGAGGACAAAGAATTTAATCCAGGATTATTACTAAATTTGGGGTGGGGCAGCAGTTTTCCACCTCTGATAATCAGGAAGAGTGGTGGTGCTACGATGTCCTGCAGTGATGGTGCAATGACAAAAAGCAGTGCTTGTTGGATTATCCATCAGCTTTTCTACGCTGCTGCCTCCCCTCCCGCCTCCCCTCCCTCCCAAGGAATCCCCAGTATTGTTCATGTACCCTGTAATTGTGTAATTCACAGGAGGCTGGGCCCCTTGTCTTAACTCCAATGAGGAAGCTTCATTAAGTTGAGCGTACTGTCTCTGGGCTGGATAGTATTATCACTTATTAGAGATATAAATTCTCAGACCCCATATCAGACCTATTAAATCAGAAACTCTGGGGGTGGGGCCCAGCTATATGTGTTTAGAAAACCCTATACACTCAAGAGTTTGACTTCTAGGTATAGGATTTCCAACTCTGCTAACTTAGGATAGCAGGCATGTAATATAAATTAATCAGGTTCTTAGGATGGGGATAATTAACTGTGAGTCATGGGTCACGTCTGAAGAGACCAGCTACTGTTTAGCTAATAGTAGTCATTGAGAGACTTACAGACCCAGGATTGGCAGGTCATCTTGTCTTTGTATGTATTTTAAAGCGCTGGCAACAAGCTGAAAAAAATATGATACCCTTATGGAGGCCAAAGGAAATTCAGCTACAAGCAAATAAAACTAACTTAAGCGTTCTGACCGAAGTTGTGATCTTTTATGTCGGAGTTTAAAAAACATTGTTTTAAGTAAAGCTTGCTTCATAGCACAAATTATTATCTTAGGTTAAATTTCTAGATGAGAAAATTTGTTTTGGTCATGGGATAATGATAGTTTTAAAGTTTTTTTTTTTTTTAAAGATTTAATTTATTTAAAAAACAGGAGTGTGTGCTTGCGTGGGCAGGCGTGGGTGAAGTAGAGGGAGAGAATCTCCAGACTCCCCACTGAGCATGGAGCCCCAGGTGGTGCTTGATCTCATGACCCTGAGATCATGACCTGAGCCAAAATCAAGAGTCCCAGCTCTTAACCAACTGAGTCACTCAGGCGCCCCGGTTTTAAGGTTTTTGATAAGAGTTATGCTGTTATCCAAAATTGAACTGTTTTGTCAATAATGCAATAATGTTTCCCTGAAACCCAGCAGATATTACATACAATTTTTTTTTTTTTTTTAAAGGAGAGAGAGCACCCTTGGCGGGGTTGGGGGAGAGGAGCTGGTGGGCAGTGTGAGGGATAGAGGAAGAGTGAGAATCCCAAGCAGACTCCCGGTTGGCTCCACAAGTAGCTCAGCATAGGCTCGATCTCGCCACTCTGATATCAGGACCTGAGCTGAAATTGAGAGTCAGCCACTTAACTGACTGAGCCACCCAGGTGCCCCCTTAGGTGCAATTTTTAAAGACTTTGAATTTGATAGGGGAAAAAAAAGTATTCTTTAAATTTTTTATTGCTTTGATTTACGAATGTAGTTTAACCCTTGCTTTGTATTTATTGGCCATTTTTATTTTTCGTATAAACAAATCTTCTGAAATCATTTGCTTATGTCTTTTTGAGTTGACTTGTAAGTGCAAATTGTTTTTCCTAGCTTTTTATTTGCCTTTCAAATTGTAGATTCTTTGAATTATAGAAGTTTTAAATTTGTCTAGTCAAATCCATCCATCTTTGTCAGATTCCCTCAAAAAATCTCACTGGGGTTTTAATTGAAATTAGATCGAGTCTGTAGTAACCCTCAGTAAAGATTTTTGGCTGACTTCCCTGGGATGTTCATGGTTACATCCACATGAACTACTGTATATAGGATACTCCCCTTTCTCCCCTCCACCATCCCAGTATTCATTCATTCATTTATTCATTCACTTAACTTTATTGGATGGTCACTGCATATGAGGAGACTGTTAAGTTTGTGGGGTTACATTATTAATAAAACATGTAAGAATGCCTGCCCTCTTGGAACTTAATTGGTAGAGGAATAGAGGCAATACACGTGTATAATATGTCAAGCGGTGAGTGTTGTGGAAAACAAAACAGGATTGGGGGAGGGTAGTGATAGCAGCAGCAGCTTTACCTAATATGTGTCAGTCAAAGAAGGCTTCTTTGATAAGGTGACCTAAAGGAAATAAGGGACTGTTTATTGCTCAAGGATATCAGAAGAAGAAGGTGTTCCAACAGTCAACTCAGTTTAAATCCGAAAACAAAAGGAGATGAGAATTAACCTGTGGCTTTTAACTCTGGGTTACCTGGGAATGTGCTAAAGAAAAGGAGTCACAGGTAGATCTAAGAGAAGGTCTACTGGGGGCTGGGTGGGGGTGGGTGGGTAGAGAAGGACTACTCAGGAGGTTGATGCCATATCCAGGTGAGAGATGGTGATGTTTGAAGGATCAGGAGTGGGCTGAGATTAAATATAAACACTTGACCCTTGACAACCACTCATAGCCAGATTTTTTTCAGTAGATACAGTATGATACTATAAATGTATTTCCTTACTATTTTCTTTCTTTTTTTTTTTTTAAAGATTTTATTTATTTATTTGACAGACAGAGATCACAAGTAGGCAGAGAGGCAGGCAGAGAGAGAGGAGGAAGCAGGCTCCCCGCCGAGCAGAGAGCCCGATGCGGGGCTCAATCCCAGGACTCTGGGATCATGACCTGAGCCAAAGGCAGATGCTTAACCCACTGAGCCACCCAGGTGCCCCCCTTACTATTTTCTTAATAATGTTTTTTTTTTTCTAGCTTACTCTTATAAGGATACAGTATATAGTATATAAATCCTACAAAATGTGTGTTAGTTGACTGTTTATATTAACAGCAAGGTTTCTTGTCAGCTGTAGGCTATTAGTAGTAAAGTTTTGGGGGGAGTCAAAAGTTAAACATGGATCTACCACTCCGGAGCCCAGTGCCCCTTACCTCTATGTTCAAAAATCAACTGTATTTTGAAGGTAGAATCCAGAAAGTTTCTGGTAGATTAACTATGGTTGTGAGGGAAAGAGAGGAATTGGGAAGAGCTTGTTAGCTCTTAAGGAACTGGAGGAAGAATAGTTTGTCATGGTTTTGGTTTTTGGTTTTTGTGTGTGTATGTTTTTACAGAGGAGAAGAAGACCGTCAGAAACGGTTTTGGAAGGATGTAAGAATTTTAGTTTGGGGGCATTTATTTTGTTTATCTTTTGTAACCTCTGCTGTGAACTCGACTTCTGATAGTTTCCCTGTTTCTTTCTCTGGAGATTTTAAGATAGACAGTTATATTGCCTAGGAGGAAAGGCCTTTGCAAAGGTCTTGGTGTTTGCAAGTGAGCAGTTTGATGGATCCTCCGTGTCCATCTGGTTGCTTCAGATTCCTACTTTCAGCGTCCTCTAAGCGTTACTGAGTACAGCCTCTGGCCAGTTTGCTGATATTGAGTGTGTTAAGATGTGCTGGCCTGAGAACGGATCTTAGGTCTGATGATGTCATGTTGCCTTCCCGTTATGAGTAGAGTTGTTTCTTGGATAACCCAGTGCAATCTGTTGCCTTTTCCTTGCTAGAAACAGTCAATTGAAGATTCTAGGTATGATACAGGTAGGAAATGGGAATCTGTCTTTCCTTATGTGTCCCTACTTTTTTTTCCTGCCTTCTGAGTTTGGTTATTGGAAATCCTCTCTGGATACTCAGAGAAAACCAATGTATTCTTAGTTTTGAGCTCTGTGAGACAATAAAATTCTTCTTTTCATGAGTATTTAAAGGGAAATTGGTGGAGTACATATTGGATTTCAATATTTGCTATCTTAAAGTAGAAACGGTATTTTTCTTAACCTAATGGTAATGTGATTACGCTTGTCTCTAACCCCCATTCTCTCATCACATGTACTCCTGTATATATGTATTTATTTCTTTTTAGTTGGACTTCTCGGCTTATGACAGTATTACTGGTCCATGTGTGTCTTTATTTTAAAAATAATACACACCTTTGACACTACCGCCCAACTCAATGACTGTTACTACTTAGAGTTTATCTATAAGATCCACCCCCATTTTTCATCTTAAATTACCACTTTCTTTTTTAGTTGCATCATTTATCTGTGTTTGCCTAAAAAATAATAGGGAAGCCAGCAGAAAGCAATTCTGCCCCTCCAACAAAGATTCTAAGGCAGTGGTAAAATACGAACTGACAGCTTTTCAAGTTTCTTCAGGGATCTCTAATTTACTGTTGTTTAGTCTTAAACTTGTCTTATGGGACTTGGATTTTCAGCATTATGTCACAAAAATTCATCCATGCTTTTTCATGTAACTAGTCCATTTTCATTGCTCCATTGATCATATATACTGTAATTTATCCGTTCTCCTCTTGGTGTGTGTTTGGGGTTTCATAAGTAGTGTTCAGTGCTCTTATTTTGAACATGCCTCCTGGTATATGCATGCTAAAGGTTTTGTTTTTGGTATATACCCATGAATAGAATTATCAGATGGTAAATAAAGTATGCACATGTTCAACTTGATTGAGTAATGGCTATTTCTGTTATTTTTGCTACTTAATAAGCCACCTCAAACTGAATGGCATAAAACAAGACTTATTTTATTGTCACAGATTCTGTGGGTCAGAATTCAGGATACAGTTGGAATGGCTTGTTTCTGTTTTAGAAGGTTTCTGTTTTAAAATTCAAAGGCTGGGGGCCAACTGGAGGGTCATTTCCAAGATGGCATCTTCATTCATATGTGTGGCACCTGGGTAGGGATGCCTAGAGTGCTTTGCTCAGCTGGGACCCGCTGGCCAGATACACCTGCAGAACAGTGTCAGGGCTGTCATACTTCTTACATGGCAGCTCTGTGTTTTAGCAAACAGGGGTAGAATATGCCTGTTCATTTATAATCTGGCCTAGGAAGTCCCTTAAGATCATGTTTCACCACATTTTATTTACAAGTGGTCACAGGCTGTCTCACATTCAAGGGGGAGAGACAGAGAACCCTACTTCTCAATGGAAGAAGTGTCAAAGAATTTATAGCCATCTTTTAAAGCTGTTACAATATAATTTTTTTCAAATTTGGACACATCAGTTTATACTTTTAAAAAAATGTAATTTAAAATATTATGACAGCATTACTGTTGATTATTGAGATAATTATGCCATTTAAAAAGTAATTTCAGGTCTCTTTTAGAAGCTATAGTTTTTGTTCTATGTATAAAATAATTCCTGGGTCCCAAGCCTTGAAAGAAAAATGATGGAGTTTTTACTTATTGTTGGAAAGGTTTTTGAACTCTCCTGGAAAACAGAAGTTGGAGGACTATTAATGAAGACTTCTTCATGATAAAGTTAGATTGCATTTTACTTAAAGGTCAGAGGATCCACGGTAGAGGCTGAACAGAGAAGTTACAGGGTGAAAGTGAATTGAGTTTTGTTTCTTCCTGATGTGCTTTTAATGTTTTGTGCCTTGATAGAAAAGATTCTAATAGTTTAATAGGTTACTTGACGTTACCAGCATTTCCTTTGAGAGGAATACCGAAGTCCCCCTTACCCACAATTTTACTTCCCAAGGTGTGGAAGCAGATGATCCTCCTGATACACCACCCAAATGTCA
This sequence comes from Mustela nigripes, assembly GCF_022355385.1. Classification (NCBI taxonomy): domain Eukaryota; kingdom Metazoa; phylum Chordata; class Mammalia; order Carnivora; family Mustelidae; genus Mustela; species Mustela nigripes. The sequence goes on from NC_081572.1 coordinate 16,456,322, forward strand.
ATAGTAGCCTAATGCTACATTATTAACCTCACTTTGTCTAATCATATAGGTATTTTATCATCTCACATTATCACAGGAGGGGTGAGTACACTGCAGTAAGTATTTTGAGAGAGAGGGACATCCATATAACTTATTACAGCATATTCTTATAATTGTTCTGCTTTATTATTGTTGTTGTTAATTTCTTACTGTGCCCAGTGTACAAAATAAACTTTATCTTAGGTATGTATGTATGGGGAAAACATAGTGTATCTCTGAGTTCAGTACATCTGAGGTTTCAGGTATCTGCAGGGGATCTTGGAAGATATCCCCCACAAATAATGGGAGACTACCAAATATGTAACCGGGCTGTTGCTAACAAAATTTATATTACTAAATGTGTAATTTTTGTGTGGTATATCATCTCAGTTGAAAGTTGGGTCTAGTTCTCTCACTCTTCTATGTCTTGGCAGATGAGTTGCCTTTTCTGTAAAAGACTTGGTTCCTTGGGTTGGTTCTTTTCTTCTGTGATTCTGAAATTAGTAATGTGAATTCTAGAACTAACCAGAAAATGTGAAGCGAACCAGACTGTTTCTATTGTATTTTTCAGCCCCAGAGGCTCTTCCCTGCTTCATCACACTGGCAACTACTAGCCTGATGAATAACCCACGTTCCTGCACTTCTGTGCCATTTGCCTGGTGTCTATGAACAACTTAAGCATTTTATGGCCATCCTCTATTGATGACCGTAGTGATCTCTAGGGAAACAATAAAAGCTGTGTTTGCATGTTTTGCAATTGCCTTAGCATTTCTGCTCCTCTACAAGTATTTTATCTGTTGGTTCCCCTAGAGATGTTTGGATTGCTTGAACTTTAGTGGGAGTGTCCTACAGATAAACTTGTTTCTCAATCATAATGTCATAGTGAAGTATTTGTAATTTAGTTTGAAATTGCATATAGCTGTCTGAAAAGTTATACATGCTTATACCATCATGTAATACACCTCTAAAATTACCTTCATCTCTAGAATGTGTATTTTTCCTAGGACTTCTGCTTAGCTTTCATGAGCTGTATAGTTGGTGGGAGGTGGGGAGGGGCTGACACAGGACTGCTGGCTGATCGCTACAGCTTTATCCTCTTTCCTCTTCTGCAATAGGGAAGGAAGAACAACTGTTGTAAACTTTTTATTCTTTGAAATAATTCTACTTACCTTATAAAAACAAGTGTTATTTAAAAAAAAAATGGTGGAGCAAGTTTGTGGTCTTTAGTAAAAAAAAAGTTCTGAGATGGACCTTTCCCTGGACAGACCTTTATTTTATTTAGAGAGAGAGCCCCTGTGCAAACACATGCTCAGGGGGGCAGAGGAAGAGAGAGAATCCCAAGCAGCCTCCGTGCACTGTGTGGAGGCCATCATAGGGCTTGATCTCATAGTCCTGAGATCACAACCTGAGCGGAAATAGTCTTCCAGCTCTTCACTGAGCCACCTGGACACCCCTGGACAGACCTTTAGAGAGTGTCTTAAATTAAAAGGCGAGGCCATAAAAGAAAAATTGCTCTCAAGCTTTATCCAGACAGAAGCTTGTATGTGATGAAATTTATAACCTCCTTCTGGGAAGAAATTAACATTTCTATTAAAATGCGAAAGCAGTTGTCAGAAGAGTTTTTTAATGGGATTAAGATTTGTTTTTCCAACCTAGTTATCTACTCAGGAAGTTGACTGTCAGCTGTCAGTCAAGAGTCTGAAAACTTAGGCATTGTTTTCATTTTGTTGTCTAATTTAAAGTGGTTTAAAAATGGTTTGCCATTCTCTTTTCCTTTTAAACATTCATATCAAGAATTATTATTGAATTGGCATATTGGAGATATTTTCTCTTGCTTACGAGGTTATAAAAAAAGGTTAACATGTGGTTATAACTAAACTGTCTGGGGAAACATTATTATAAACTATCAAAAATGTAGTACTCCTATGGGTTGCTTGATGGTTCTGTGCTTAAGAACATCAGATAAATTTTCTTCCAGACTTAGTTTTACAAGTTAAGATATCTGTATCTTTCTTCCTTTAGAATTTATATTTAAGAATAAGATATTTTCGTTACGAAAATCAGTCCAGTTCAGGTAGATGTTCTAGTTTTAGGTGTTGGGTTGCGAAGAATCTGTTTAGGCTAATTCTAGGCCCAGGGTGCTTAACAGTTAAACAAAGTGACAGGTTTATAGTTCATAGTTTAGGAACTCCTTGGCATAAAGATAAGTTACTTCATAAAAGCTAATAACTAGAGAGACAAAGTTATTTCTACACACCAGTTATTTTAGTTTGTTTTTCATTAGTAGGTACCTTCTTTGCAGGACATACAAACATACCTTAAACTGGGAGCAAAATGTTGTGTTTCCTGTTCATAATGTGACACTTAATGAGCAAAGGTGGGTAGGAGTTTAGACCTCGAAGGACCGTAGAAATCAGTTTTGCAAGGGAGAAAACTTGAGGGCCATGCAAGTATAGAATAGATTGGAAGCTTGACTTCCTTTAGTGGTGGAATTCTTTATTAGTTCAGTATAGATGTTGCCATTTGGACAGTGTGTCTTTTTCTCTTACATGGTTCCTTATTTCTCAGAATAGATCATTGGTCTTAATTTTACATATTTTTATTCAGAGGAAGATGTCAAAGATGGTCATACTGACAAGTAGTCTTATTTCTGAGTCTGTGAAACAGTTGGTGAATTTTAAAAAGAGGACTTGCGAGTCATAGTTACCTGTACAAATTAGTTAAGTCAAAATAATCTAAAAAATCAGAATGTAACTTTTCGTTCGTGTTGGAGTGCTAGGCTCTTCTGAGTGTCTTTTTTGAGACCTCGTTTAAGAGGTTGACAGACTGTGGGTACCTGGGTAGCTCAGTTGGTTAAGTAGACTGCCTTGAGCTCAGGTCATGGTCCGTCCCCCCTTTCATTGGGGAGTCTGCTTCTCCCTCTGATCCCTCCTCCTCCTCGTGTGCACCCCCCCCCACATTCTCTCTCTCTAAATTAATACATAAAATCTTAAAGAGGTTCACTGACTGGATTGACTTCTGATGTTAGCAAAGTCATTTACTCTGTTGGGCCTCATTTTGACCATTTAAAAAAAAATTGACATGCTTAGAGATAAATTCCCAGATTTCTTTCAGTTTTACAGTATTTGGCACATTTTGAGAGAGCAATTTAGATTTAGACTTGGCCTCATCAAGAAGCTGATCAAGAGACTTGGGAAATCTGTATGAGTTTTATAACTGAGGGAAAAGAGTAAATTGAGCCTTTCCTTAGTGAATTAAGCATGATTTCTCAAACAGTTAATATGGCAATGGATACTCAAATTTATACTATCCCAACTGTTTATGCTATCCCAACTGTTAGGAACAAGAACTCTGGGCCAGAACTCTGTGCTCTTTAACAGCAGCAGTGTGAACTTGGACAAATTTCTCAACCTTTATTAATTTCCTTAAATTCATCATTGTATAATGGGGAATGATAATAATACCTATTTGCGTGTCTTTAAGTTACATGAATTAATATATGTGATGTGCAGTGTTCTCTTATATGGTAGGCACTGGATTTGTCATTTTTATAATTTGTGTTACTTAAAAGGAAACATGAGTAAAATGAAGTACAACTTAAGAGCTCCTTATTATATGATCATTGCTTTTTCTCAGTAGACCTGTTGAAAATCATAGACTCTTAACAGTTGTATTGCCATTATTTTAGGAGCACATAAAAATTTCCCCTGTGTGCTTGGGGTCTTTTTGTGTTGCAGGAAGAGAGGTTCTTGCTGAGTTAAGATGAGCAGTTATTGTAGACCCTGAGTTTGTGGGTGAGTTTATCATCGCTTTTTTCCCAGTGAGGAACCACTACAGAATCTTCCTGCGAAGCCATTTCCTTCATCACCTTCACTCCCACCAGTGCAAAAGATAGTTGGTATCAAGTTCCTGTTTTCAAGTGGTTAAGGAATACACATTTACCAAAACAAATGTTTGTCATTAGATGGAAGGGCACAGAGCATCTTGTGGTAGCTTAGTTCAGTCAGGGGTGGTAGTCAGAAATACTAAAGGCAGCAGCATCTACCATGTATTGAGCACTTAACAACATGCTAGGTATTGTGTTTAGTGCTGTAATGGAGCTCTCCTTACTGGTATCTCACAATTATTAGGACATGGAAAATGTCTTTCTTTGTGCATCCAGTCATTTTTTTCACTGCAAGCTGATTTGACCTCTGAGGGCTGACTAGGTCATTAAAAATTAATTCCTAATGGGTGGAGAGTGGATTTATATACCATATGGTAAAGAAGAACCTTACAGAATAGTTTTTAAGTTCGTGTGGAGGAATATTCAAAAGTTGCCAAAGAAACTTTGAAATAGAAAAGCATATATATGTCATACAATTTAAGATTCTAACTAACTAGGAAATGGTTTGAAAGAGTATAGGAATTGAGATGTAAAAAGTTTGTTGTATTTATAAAAGCATGTGGAACATTTATAGTATCCTCAGTAAGCATTCAAGTTGTTTATCGTTGGCGTTAAGAATATGGATCATATAAATACCTTACTGGCCGTTTTCATTTTGTAATATTTTCCTTGGTCTGTGTAGACTTGGACTAAGAGTGTGGACCACAGTTTTGTCTTCTAGTTTGGTCAAGAGAGGCCAGAATGGCTTATGGGGATCTATTGGTACCATATGAGAAAGAGGTTTGCTTCACTAAAGGATTACTTTGGTTTTATGTATTACAAGGAAAAGTTGGGATCATAGTTTTAACCTCTATCCTTCCTTCTTCCCCTTCCTCTTTTCCTCCCTCCCTCTTGGCCAATGTTTGGCTGCCTACTAGTGCATGCCAGGCATTGTTCATCTCCCCTGGGATGTGGTAGTAAACAAAAGTCCCTCCTCTTTTAGTTTGTGTGTGGTGGGAACAGACAATAAGTAAGATAGATAATTAAACTATTTTACAAGAGGAGGGAAGGAAAGAGAGAGAGAGAATGTATTTTTTCGAGGAAGAGAGGTTTCCTTGAAGTGACTTATGAGGAAAAGATCGAAGGAAGTTAGGATGTCCACCTTGGGGATACCAAATAAAAGGCTCTCTGGTTGATAACATAACTGGCATGTTCAGTGTACAGTAATAAAAGCAGTGACTGAGGGGTGCCTGGGTGGCTCAGTTGGTTAAGCGACTGCCTTCAGCTCAGGTCATGATCCCGGAGTCCGGGGATTGAGTCCCACATCGGGCTCCCAGCTCCATGGGGAGTCTGCTTCTCCCTCCGACCTTCTCCCCTCTCATACTCTCTTTCTCTCTCACTTTCTTTCTCTCTCTCTCTCAAATAAATATTTTAAAAAATAATAAATAGGAGCACCTGGGTGGCTCAGTGGGTTAAGGCCTCTGGCTTCAGCTCAGGTCATGATCTCAGGGTTCTGGGATGGAGCCCCGCATCAGGCTCTCTGCCTACTTGTGATCTCTGTCTGTGAAATAAATGAATAAAATCTTAAAAAAAAGAATAGTAATAATAAATAAAAAATAAAAGCAGTGACTGAGAGTCCAGAGAGCAAGCTGGGATGGAGTGGGTAGTAAGTGATATGTGATCATTTGGGCCCTTACAGGCTATTACAAGGAACTTGGAGGGTTTGGTTTTGTTTTATCTGGAGAGATAGGAAGCAACCAGAGTTGATACTGGGGAGAGGAGTGATGTCTTTCAACTTGTTCTTTTGTACATCATTCTGGCTGCTGTATTGATGCTGAATAGCCTGAATTAATTCAGTCGAGGATGAGAGCCAGACCGATGTTTAAGAGGCTCTTGGCAATAATCTGGGCAGGATGGACCAAAGAAGTAACAATGAGAATGGCAAGAAGTATTTGTGAATGCTACACATATTTTGAAAATAGTTCCAGTAAGATTTACTGATGGACTGAATTTGTGTCTGAGGGGGTTGGGCAAGGGGTCTGAAGTTAAGGATAACAGAGGGTTTTGTTTTAAGCCTCTAAGCAGATCAGTTCAGTTGAAGCAGGTTTGGAATGGTGTAAATGATGGGGAAGAGGGAGTATCAGTTTTGCATAGTAAATTTGAGATGCTTTTTAGACCTTCAAATGCTGTTGAGTAGGCAGGTGTATCTGAAATTCAGAGGAGTAGTTTTGGCTAGAGATACAAGAATTTAAGAGTCAGAAACATAGGGGCGCCTGGGTGGCTCAGTGGGTTAAGCCGCTGCCTTCAGCTCAGGTCATGATCCCAGAGTTCTGGGATCGAGTCCCACATCGGGCTCTCTGCTCAGCAGGGAGCTTGCTTCCTTCTCTCTCTCTCTCTGCCTGCCTCTCTGCCTACATGTAATCTCTCTCTGTCAAATAAATGAATAAAATCTTAAAAAAAAAAAAAAAAGAGTCAGAAACATAACCAGTACTTAAACTATGGTATTTGATAAGATCCCCTAGGAAGTGAGTGTAGGAAAGAAGACTGAGAGGTGTGGGCAGTTGGAGTCTTACAAAAAGGCAAGAGAAAAATCAGGTTACTCTGATGTTTTTTGAAAGACAAATGAAAATATTAAAAAGGAGAGAGCGATCACCTGTGTCGGATGCTGCTGATATGTCAAGAGTGATAAGGGACTGGAAGTGGATTTAGCTCAGTGGAGGTCATTGGTGACCTTGACTGACCGTTTCAGTGCAGTAGTAGGGGTAAGAACTTGGATCTAAGAGATAGTTAAGTCCCTGTTGTAAAAGGGAAAGAGAGAAATGTGGTAATAATATTTTCTCTGGTCTCTTATCATTAGCTGGCCTCCTCCTGATCCTTCTCTTTTTCTGTTGCTGCAGAGCTTACCTGGTATTGTGGGTGGTATTCCTCTTCCTTCAGGGGAGTGATGAGCCTGTCCAGGCCACTTTTGTTGCTGGGTTGGAAGTTAGGAAATGCTAGGCTTGGGTTACCTTCTACTGAATGGGATGTTTTGTTTTATTTTATTTTATTTTATTTTATTTTTAAGATTTTATTTATTTATTTTACAGAGAGAGAGATCACAAGCAGGCACAGAGGCAGGCAGAGAGAAAGAGAAGGAAGCAGGCTCCCTGCTGATCAGAGAGTCCGATGCGGGGCTCGATCCCAGGACCCTGAGATCATGACCTGAGTCGAAGGCAGAGGCTTTAACCCACTGAGCCACCCAGGCGCCCCTGAATAGGATGTTTTAGATGCCCTGTTACTCTGTCGTTTTTAGTCCTGAGATCCCTGACAAGTTCACCTTCCTCTTTCCACATTTCAGAGTGTAATTTCCAGGGTTTATAGTTGTGTCTACACTGTATTGCCTGGACCAGAAGTTCTTCTGTTTATCTTAAGACTTGATAAATTAACTAACAAATTGATTTTTCATTCAGCTTCATTTTCTTCAAGATGTGTCCTTTAGTGCTTAAACCGCAGTAGCTCTGAGTACTGTTTCTCAAAGTACGGTCTTGCATATTTCTTGCATAAGAACTATCCAGGAGGCTTCTTTTCATGCAAGTCCCTGGGGCTCATTTCAACTTTCACATACTTCTTACACACAGTGTAGTAGGAACACCACTCCTGAAGTTGAGCTTTTATAAGAATGTTGGTTCTTCCATCTTTCAGTTAGCTGACTCTGTTTATAGCTGACTCTGATTATAGCTAGCTAAATAAATGGCAGAGCAAGGACTTGGAATTTAGTGTTTACTCACTCTCTATACCATATTCTTTCTAACAAGCTGTATTTTTGTTTTTAAAGTGAATAGAAAATGTATCTCTGTAGAAATCCTGTTGTTAGTTAATCTGGGGGACTGAATTCTTAGATTCCTTTGACTATTCTAGAGATAGCCAGAAACAAGTTCTTTCCCATGGAATAAGTGGTGGTGTCCTTCCTCCTCCTTCCTCCTTTTTGTCAATATTTTGTGCTTTTCTGCTCCTCTATTCTACTTTCAGGCCCAGGGCTGAGAACCTGGGAAATGCTGAAGATAAGAGATGGGTTTTCTTTCAGTTTTAGTTGCAGTATGGTGATAATTATGAAAGTGTCTAAGCCCCCTGCTGCTTACAGTAAGAACTTTAAGTTGTAAGATACGCTCCTTGTCAGGCTCTTGCTTAGGTGAGTGAGCTAGATCAAATAATAGCTCCTCTTAAACTTTAATTTACGGCTCTTGAACAGTTGGGATTGTTTATTCAGGATTTTTAAAGGAGGAATTAATACCATATATAGAATTTGAATCTTCTAACCTCAGTTTGAATTTTGAAAGGTTCTAAAGTGAAATCCACTCTAAAAAGATGACTCTGTAGGCAAAAAAGTAGACAGAAAATTGATTGGTTCACTGTGAAGGAGCCACTCTGGGATAGTGGTTCTTGGAATAACTGAGTCTTTCAGTATTAACTTTGTCATTTTGCTTTATTTTTGAAACATAACAGAGTCCTATTCTCTAAAAAAGACACAGTAACTAGGCCAGTGTTTTGTTCTGAATCTTCCTGTTCAAATTCTGTGTCTGGTCCTACAGCCAGCCGAGAACTGCCACTTCCATCCTTCTCTGTCATGCTGTGTTTTCCTCCATTGGAACACTTCAGTGTGTGTGTCAAAGGCTTTCGGGATCTTTTAAGCTTCAGTTAGGTGGGTGTTGTTGTTTTTGTTTTAACAGTTTGAAAATTAAGCAGTACAAGCCATTGCTAAATCAGTCTCATATTTTTAAAGTTTCTTGGGAATTCCTTATTCGTAAACTACATATATGCAGATATCATTGAAAATTGATCTGCAGTTAAAACATGTGGTAGGAAAGGCATGGATAACCTAGTTGAAGACCAGTCAAAGTCTTCATGACATGACTTTGGAAATAGAGAACACATAAATAACAAAATGAAATGATCACAGTAAACTTGAAGAATACACAGTAATGAATTCTGAGATATAGTTCCCCAGGGGAAATCTTTACCAAGAGGGAGGTGGGTGCTTCTGGATATTTTGAGGCTGGAAACCTGAGTTGGTTTTAACAAACAGATTGACCTGAGTACTGCTACTGAGGGGCTGTGTCGGAGAATTAGTACATTTTTTGCTTTATTGTGCATGGCAGAGTACATATTACATAAATGCTACCAATTAATAAAATGTCTGACAAATGGGCATTGAGAGGAGTTTGAAGTACCTTAAATCTTTAAAGGTTGGGTGTGTCTTAGTATATATCTCGGTCTTTTTTCTCAGTCTTTTTTTTTTTCTTTTTCTTTTTTTTTTAAGATTTTATTTATTTGTCAAAGAGAGAGCTCCATCTGGGGGAGCAGCAGTCAAAGAGAGAAGCAGGCTCCCCACTGAGCAGGGAGCTTGATGTTGCCACTGGAACCCAGGACCCAGGGGTCAGGACCTGAGCAGAAGGCAGATGCTTAACCGGCTGAGCCACCTAGGCTTCCCTCAGTCTTAAACATGTAAAAATTAAAGGCACAAAAATATAAATAATTTATTTCTTGATCTGTACTGAACACTAAATAACAAACTAAAAGTACTTTAGACGTAGAGTTAAAAAGTTCAAAAGTGTGGACTTTGGGACAAGGATAAAAATAAATGTGGGATATTCTAAAGGACAGATAGTTCTATTCTACAAATAAATTGCAAGGAGAAAAAGAGGAAATCTTTTACAAATTTGAGATTTATTACCAAATGCAGTGTGTGGATCTTTACTTTGGAGAAACCAGTTGACAGTTCAGAATATTTGACCAACAACTGGATATTTGACTTTAAGGAATTACTGTTTTTTAAAATATGGAAGTATATAGTGTAGTGTATGTGTTAAATATAGCATAGTATATAGTAAACTATATTTTTTTAAAAAATATTTTATTTATTTATTTGACAGACAGAGATCACAAGTAGGCAGAGAGGCAGGCAGAGAGAGGGAGGAGGAAGCAGGCTCCCCGCTGAACAGAGAGCCCGATGCGGGGCTCCATCCCAGGACCCTGGGATCATGACCTGAGCCGAAGGCAGAGGCTTAACCCATTGAGCCACCCAGGCGCCCCTAGTAAACTATATTTTAAGTGAATTTACCTTTTAGAGATACACATGGAAATAAATACAGATGTACTAATCTGATGGCTAGGATTGGCTTCAAAATTAATTCCCGAGGATTGGGGGTAGATGCTATAGATGAGATAGGACTGGCCAAGAGTTAATAATAATTAAGTTAGTTGATGGTTATGTGGGAGTTCATTATCTGTTAGCTTGTATTTTGAGATTTTTCATTTAAAAAGAGATTTTTATTGTATTGAGATTTTTCATTTAAAAAGAGTCCAAGGTAAATGCAAGAACATAGGCCAAGACCAGGACTGTTTCATAAAACTAACATGGATTACAGAGTTCTATATGATCTGACCCTACTACCTTCCTATATCCATTGTCAGCTCCAGTGCATTCTTCCCCTTGTTTACTGGTTGAGCTGCAGCTACAGAACCTGTATACATATCATTTCTTCTTAAGACACACTACAGTCCCCAGTATCTTTTGTACATCTCCATACCACCCCCCACCCCGGACCTCTCATCCCCAGCAAGTTTGCATGTCCACATCCTGATTTATTCTTTGGAGTTTATTAGGTTGAGTGGTTATACTACAGAGAAGTCCTCTACATCCCTCAATCTAGATCCGATGTCATAGTTATAATCTCTTCTCTCACACTTTGCATGACTGTCTATTAACATTTGTATTGCCCATTAAACTCTAAGCTTAATGATTCACAGTTCTTGTTTATTATATCCTCAGCACCTGGTATAATCTCTGGTAATAAATAATAGGTACTTATATATTTATTCAGTGGCACTGGTGCTGGGGTAGGGGTGGCGGATGAGAGGAAGAGTTGATGGTAGCTGAAAGTTTGGCTTAAATAATTTGCCAAAACACATAAATCTCTTTTCAGTTTTGGAGTTAATCTTATTTAAGCATTAGGACAAAAGGGTTAACTATTCAAAACCCCCACCTCCACCCTTACCCACCACCCTGGAGTCTTTATGAGGATCAGTTAATTGGAAGTTTAGAATTGGCTCTGGTAGATTGGTTTCCTGTTACTCTAGACCTCTCTAGAAAGCTGATAATAGTTAGGATGACAGATACAAAATGCTTCTTAAACTCATACTCATCGAAGTTTTTATTTTACAGGCAAAACATGAAGGATATTTGATGGTAGACTTTTTTGTGTGCCCCCCTCCCCCATTTTATTTCCTCCATCTCTGTAAGTTTGGACAGAGGGTAATGTCATTGAAGTTGTTGCTGAATACATTATCTATTCTAATGAACTACAGTTGAGCCTTGAACATAACATGTTTAAACTGGGAGGGTACATTGTATGTGGTATTTTTTTGATACAGTACTATAAATGTATTTTCTCTTATGATTTTCTTAATATTTTCTCTACCTTTATTGGAAGGATGTAGTACATAAAACATATACCATATGTGTTAATTGACTGTTTCTGTTATTTGGTAAGGCTTCCAGTCAACAGCAGGCAGTTAGTAATTAAGTTTTGGCATCCCAAACCCCCGTGTTACTCCAGGGTCAGCTGTACTTCAGTTTTGCTGTTTAGCGTGGACCTTCTTTGGGTGAGTCGAAGCCCAGCACTCAAACTTAAGTCTGTTGCTAACTGAAAACATCTATTTCCTGTATTTTTCTGCTTCTTGGAGGTTTATTTGTCCTCTTTTCCCTTCTTTTATATCTTTTACAGTATAGAATTGGACTCCAAGGTTATGTTTGTTTAATCTTTTTTAATACACAGATTGTATTTTGCAGTCACGATTGTATCATTTATGAATGCCACATTCTTAGGAAGCAGATGTTGCTATTATTTCCAGAGGTCAGTTTTCATGTCTGTAATCACATAAAGTGTAAATAAAAGTGAGAACTTGGCTTGAACCTGTATTCCTGCTTCTTCACCTATTCATTTCATTCTGCTTTTAAGCTAGGTGGTAGACACTTGTATATACCTTTTTTTTTTAAAGTGGCTCTCAGTAATGTCAGGATTTTCTATTCTTGTGACCCTGACTCTTAACCTGGATACTGTGAATCTAGCAACTTACTTATATGCTCTGATTGCTCAGGGATGATCTCGACTTCACTTATGTTATTCTGTTGGTTTTATAAGTCATGTAAATAACCTGGAGATTTCAGAACCTAGGTATTTCGGACTTTCTTGCACACTTGGAAGTAGCACAGAACTCTAAAATAATTTGTGTGCCAGTTTTTCAACATAGTGCTATGTAATTTGGCTGTAGACAGTCATTTTACTTTTAATTTTTTTTAATAGAAATTTTTCTACATAAAGTGAAAGAACTGGAAATAGAAACGAAATCAGAACTGAAGAGGAATTACCATCATCCAGGTCTTTTTAACTTATTCATTGTTGTTTAATGAGATTTTTAAAAAAAATTCTAGATTAAAAAAAAATTTCTAGATCACAAGGTTGTGAGATCAGGCCCTGCTTTGGGCTCCATACTGGGACCATGGACCTGCTTCAGATTCTCTCTCCCTCTGTCTCTGCCCCACCCCTCCTGCTCCCTCCTATATATATATTTACATACACACACACACACACACACACACACACACACTCTGTGTCTGGTCCTACAGCTATCTATATATATACATTTCCCCTCCTTCCCCCCTAGATCAGGGAAAAGTTGTACAAACCAGCACTGTTCTGCTAGATTAACAGATATTCCATCTTGGAGTAGAAGTTAGGTGATTTTGTTAAAGACAGCAGTAGGCCAAGTATGACATGGTTCAGTGCCTAGCTTTACTGTTCTTTTTAGATAAGTCAGCTTTTGCTCTAGTTTATCTTTGAGGAAGAGGAAGTGTCTGTCACTGCCTCTTATTGCTCTGCTGTCTCTGGCAATTCTGTAGACATTGAAGATAGGGTTTATCAAATAGAAGGAGTTGATATACTAGTAATATTGCAAATTCTTGTTTTTCTCTTAGCAGAAATTAAATTCCTTAATGCTTTTATTTTAGTAAAATCAGTGGTAATCACCTCTGAGTTAAGTGAATCAGATCATTACCTCTCAAGGTGTAATAGAAACGTTTTTTATGAGTGACACCTTTGAGGATTCAGTGTATTATTCCTAATATGTAATAAAAATAAGAGGACTTTGGCTGCCACATTTGAGGTTAAATCTCCTTGCATAAAAGACCCTGTGTTGATCTGGTCCTCTTCTACTGAAACATTTCTATTAACATTACCATTCAAGATGATTTTAGAAAATTAAAAGACAGAAATCACTTTTTTGTTTTCTACATTGGCCAACATGTAAGCTGAACCCTAAATTTTTAAGTGTTTTCCACTTCGTAGTTTCAGAGTGTTTTATAAATACAAGCGCATTTTTAGAGGAAATGATTTTTTTTGTTGTTCAAGTGAGTGGCATAAATATTTTATATTCTTGGATCCTGTAAAATACCCTAAGTTCTAGATACGTGGTAATAGTCTTCTTAACCCTCTAAAAAGAATCTATTTATACAGCATATGCTATTTTATACAGATAAATACTGGTACATAGCTGGCAACATTAAAATGTATTATTCATGTGGTATTGCCAAAGGAAACATTGGTACTGTATCTTCCTGCATTTAGGTAACCAAAAATCAATCCATAACGTAAAATTTTAATGGGTTTTTATATAAAGCATATTTACCAATGTGTTTACAAAAGTGAGGGGCAAAGTAGGAGTTAAAATGAATTCTCAGGCAGTAGCCTGGTAGGTGTAGACAAACATTTTGGTACAAACTGGAATAAAGTAGTACACAGCAGAAAAATAGTTTAGTAAATATTCTAGTGTCCTGCATAGGCAATAAAGTTAAAATAATTACTTCACTAATTGTTAGCACAGAATAAGCAATTCCATCTATGTTGGAATTTATATCTTTTTCTTCATCATTCACAAGGACTGCATTAGAAACCAATTCAGTATGTAATTATCACTGTACAACCTTAAGTCATGTGTTCTTTTTGAAGACTGACTAATATTAAATCAGTAGCACTTTGATCTGTAAATTATCAAAGTAATAAATTTACATTTTGAACATTGGGGGGAATCCACCTCTCCCTCAAGTAAACTGAATTTCTGTGGCATGTTGTATTTGTTATAGGGGGAAAAAAGGTGAGATATGAAGGTCTTATTCCTTTTTTTTTTTTTTTTAAGATTTTATTTATTTATTTGACAGAGAGAGATCACAAACAGGCAGAGAGGCAGGCAGAAAGAGAGAGGAAGGGAAGCAGGCTCCCTGCTGAGCAGAGAGCCCCACTTGGGACTCGATCCCAAGACCCTGAGATCATGACCTGAACTGAAGGCAGCGGCTTAACCCACTGAGCCACCCAGGTGTCCTGAAGATCTTATTCTTAAAATAATATTTTGTGGTGTTCTGTCACTAGAGTCTGGTATCATCTTCGTAGCTACCTCAGACTTGTATATCTTTGTTAATAGTTGGGCTTTCTACCCATATTGCTGGTATTTTAAACACAAGATACTGGGGTGCCTGGGTGACTCAGTTGGTTAAGAATCTGCCTTCGGCTCAGGTCATGATCCCAGGCCCCTGGGATTGAGCCCCATCAGTCTCCCTCCTCAGCAGGGAATCTGCTTTTCTCTCTGCCCCTCCAACCCGTGTGTGTGTGTGCGCGCGCGCGCGCGGTGGAGGGTATGCTCTTTCTTTCTCAGACTCTTAAAACCATATAAGATACTTTTTGGACACTTGGGGTGGGGGTGGGGTTTTTATTTTTCATTGATTATATTACAACATTGTGGCAAACTTTCCATTGAAAATCACTTCCGATTCTAAACTGTCAAATGACAACTGTATTTGTAGAATGAAGACTGTTCGTAATTTGATGCTGCTCGTCCTTAATGAGTTTATTAGCCAATTTCCAAAAAATATTATTAGGAAGTTCAGTTTGTTATTGATATTTAGGAGAATACCTATAGAGTGGGCTTGTTAGTTTTTGCCTTAGGAAAATTTAAAAGGGCTATTCTTTAATATCAAAAATAGTACTTGTCAAAGTTCTTGTGAATGGAAATGTTTTAAGTAATTTTCTTCTCTGTTTTAGTCTCAGAGTTTCAAACAGATTTTAAAGTGTTTGGGTTTATTTCTTTTTTTTCAACCCCTTGCTATCAGACAAGAAGGGGAAAAAAAGAATTCTTTTGGTTAGGGTGTATCTAAATTCAGAGATAACAAATAGATTTCCTCTTTCTTGCCAATTAAGAGTGCTTGGTATCCTAGAACACTGTCATGAGAAAGCTTACGGATCAAGTTCAGGATCACGGGGAGAGACTGCTAGGATTCTTTGTCCATCAGGGGTGACTAAGGAGGAAGCACTGTAAATTTGCCCCTTGATTTTCTTTCCTTTATCTTAGTTTTCAACATTAGGGTTTGTTTTGGCTAGCCACTGTCCATTGTTAAAACAATTTGTGAATAAACTGTCATTAAATGAACACTGTGTTAATTGTACTAATCAGTTTTTGTCTTTGAATTGCTTTTACAGTATGACTTCCATTATACTTTGTTTTCTTGAAGACTTAGGATTTGAAAAGAAGCCATGGGAGGTGTATGGTTCCTTACACGTAAGAGTGACAGGAAGTAATGAGGTTTGAGGCAAGTTTAGTTAGGAAAAGTAGTGTATAACTTTGTTATGAATAGTAGTAGCTGAGGTTTATTGGAGTAGCCCAGTCATGATATGGTGAATGGGCATTTGGTGCTGTGGTAGCTTTGGGAATGAATGAAATGAACTTACAAAACCAAGAGATTTAGCTGGATAGGAAGGTGACCCTCATGGAGGAATGAAAGTTGGAAATTTGATATGCAGGTTAACTAACTTTACCTCTTATTAAAAAGATGGGGGGGGGGGCATTTTTATAGTTCAGGAATGATCCGGAGATTGTATTTAACCTCTTAAGGTTCTTTCCTGATTTGGGCTAGAACTAGAACTGCAGCCAACATTAGACCAGATAATTAGACTTTTCTTATTGAGAGAAAGAGAGAGAGGTTGTGGGGGGGAGTGGGGAGGTGGGGTGGGGAAGGAGAGAGAAAATCTTTAGCAGGCTCCATGCCCAGCATGGAGCCCACCCAGAGCCAGACCTGGGGCTCAGTTTCACAACCTTGGAAATCATGACCTGAGGTGAAATCAAAAGTCAAATGCTTGAGCCACTAAGCCAGCCAGACTTTTAAAAAAAAGTCTCTACATCTTGTACTGATTTTATCAAGGTTAGGGAACTGTAAAATCCCTTCTTTCTAAAAGAGAAATAATTGGATAATACTTGGTCACAGTGGTTGGCTTGAATGGCTTATTTTTAGACCATATAAAATAAAAGTAAAATATCATTGCTAACTTTGGTCTTAATTATAATGATATAATTGTTAACTCCTTTCTAACCCTGCTGTGGTTAGATGTGTTCTGTCATTATTGACTTTTTTTTTTCTTTTTTGAAGATTTATTTAATTTCAAGAGAGAGAGCAGGAGGAAGGACAAAGGCAGAGGAAGAGGGAGTGTCTCAAGCAGATGCAGACGTTGAGCTTGGAGCCTGAGGAGAGGCTCCATCTCACAGCCCTGAGATCAGGGCCTGAGCTGAAACCAAGAGCTGAACAAGCTTAACCAATTGTGCCACGCAGGCATCCTGACATGTTTCAGTAGACTGTTAGAGTTCACTTACAGCCATTTAAAATTTTTGGTAGTGAGTATGTGTATCCTGATGAGGCGGGGCTACAGTCAGAGTGACTGTTTCTGCTTTCTTAGAAAAGAATTTTATGGAAGATTATGAACTACTTTGATTATAGAATATACCAGGTGCCATATACTCCTCTAATATTTAAGGAATGTTAAAATGTTGTCATGTGTTTCCATGAAATTTTTTTTTATTTTTATTGTATTTTTTAAGGGTTTTATTTTTTTTTTTAAAGTAATTTCTGTGCCCAGCATGGGGCTCGAACTCATCACCCCAAGATCGAGTTGCACGCTCTACCATATGAGCTATCCAGGAGCCCCAGACTTTTGTTTTTAAAGATGAATCACACATTACATTATAAGTAGAGCTAAAATCCAACTTCTTCATTCCCATTCCCAGAGGTGATAAGAACCTTGATCCTAACTTGGTTGAGTATCAGTTCTGCGCATATTTTTATACTTTACTATTACTACTTATGTATTGGCCACAGCCCTTATTGTATGTTTATGCTTTTTTAGTTTCTTAGAACTTTTCCATTTCGTGTTGTTGAGATTTAGTCATGTTGATACATATAATACTAATTAATAAGCAATATTCCTTTAAATTCTTTTACTACTTGTGTGTATCTCAAACAACTTATTTCTTAGTTTATTTTCCTACTTTAGCAAATTAGATTGTAACTTTTAGCTCTTACAAACTATTGCAGTGAATCTCTTTCTTCATGCAGATGTGCAAGTGTTCTCAGAAATAGAATTTCATGATGGTTGGGTATTCACATTTTTCTGTCTAGCCAAGTATTTCCAAATTAGCCTTCAGAAGCAGGTGTGTCAGGTTTTATTACTGGCAGTGTATGAATTGCTGTTCTCCACATTTTAAAAAACTTGTTTTTTCCAGTCTGGGTTTGAAATAGCTTCCTAATATCTGACCGAATACTAATATTTTAACCAAAATCTAACAAGGTATGGTGTATTTTTGAATATCGATTGGCCATTTGGATTTCTCACATGAATTTTATATTGTTTTATTAGATTGTCTGTTTTTTTAATCTCTTTGTTGGAGTTCTAGTTTATATTCTGATATTTAAACTTCAGTTATGTGTGTTACAGATAATCTACCAAATAGTGGCTTGTCTTTAGCTTTATTTAATCTTTTGTTGTATGTTGAAATTTAGCTAAGATGTTTTTTGTGTCTTAAGGAATCCTTTCAAAGATATTTTTCTTTCAGTTTGGCTTTTCAGATTTAGGAATTCCGAAATTATGGAATTATATGATGATGAGGGGAACTAGTTTTACCTTCTTCTGTGTAAAGAGCTGGCCATTCAACTGTCCATTGAATAGTTCAGTTTTCCCCACTGATAACGGATGTCATCCCTTTTATATATCCAGTTCTGAGTTTTGGGGCCTTGTATTTTGTCTCACTGGTCTTTTTGTCTTTCTAGATACTGCTTTAATTGTTATGGCTTTACAGTAAGTCTGTAGTTGCCAGTTTCCATCATATTTTCTTTAGAATTTTGCTACTGCTAGTCTTTGTTTCCTTGTGAATTTTTTGATCTTTTTATCTGTTTCCATTAAAAACCCTGTACGGAATCTGGTTGGGACTTACTTGAATTTATACACATGTGAAGATTGTCATCTTAAAAAAAATTGTGTCTCATTTTTATAAGTCTTTATGTTTTCAGGTTTTATTATTTCTCTAAAGATCTTGTATGTATCAAGTTAGCATAAGTTGGTGCTGTGAATAGTGCTTTTTATAAAAATGAATATTTTCCACTTGTTAGCACATACCAACACTTTGATAGTCTTGACAGTTTTGCTGTATTCTTTGCTTTAATAATTTGTAGTATCTTTTGGATTTTCTGTGTCGATAATCTTTATTATTTATATATGTTTTATGTTGAAATATTTCTCTGTCTCCTCTGAAATTGCCACAAGATTGAGATACTAGAAGGCAGTTTCAGCTAGTTAATTTGGGAAATATCTATATGTGAAGTTTTGTCCATGTGTTTCCTGTAATTTGACTTACATACATATATACATACGTTAAGTCTTGGGTTTTTCTTGGCAGTAGACTAGGCGACATAAGGGCCTTTAGATGTTAAAACCATCCCATTCCCATTGGGTATAAATGTTGCTGCTACTCTCGAATTTCACTCAGTTTATTTCCTTTTAGGAGACGCAGGTCAGAATGGAGATGGGCTGCAGACCGAGCAGCTATTGTCAGCCGCTGGAACTGGCTTCAGGCTCATGTTTCTGACTTGGAATATCGAATTCGGCAGCAAACGGATATTTACAAACAGATACGTGCTAATAAGGTAAGAGATAAATGTCTGGTCTTTTTCAGCCCAACTAAAAATTACGATTATCCTTTTTTCCCCATCCCTCAAGAACTCATAACTGGGTCAAAGAGAAGAGTTTAATATGATCTGATAGAGTGTTTAGTTTATTTAAGGGCCTCATGTTTAAAATAGAGCAGACCACACTATTAAAATGTAATGTTAAATTGAACATGTGTTTATAATGAAACAGTTCTGTATTTGGGCTAATAGGAAACATAAAAAAGAGTATATAAATGTAAGCCATTGATGTAACTCATTATTTGTTGTATTTATGGGAAAGCAATGATGGCTAAGGATATCCTCTTGCTTTTCTACTTAGATGCATTTCTATTTTACCACTAAGTGTCTCTTGCTTTCTTAAGGAAAATTAGGATTTTCCCTGAAAGACTGTTCCAGTGCAATTACACATTGGTGTTTGGATTTTGTGTCCTCCAGTCTGCAGAGTCCTGATTCTTACCAAAGAAGTTTTATCTTTGATAGTGACACTGTGGTAGTTTTTCTTCTTAAAAATCACCTTAGAAAAGAGTCCCTTACTCAGTTTGGGTTTGACTGAGGGGTAAATGTGCATGGAAAAGACACCCATTCAGCAGATAGGTTAGTGCCTACCGTGTACCGGGCACTGTTCTCTTTGTGCTCTTTAGAGGGGTGTGTGGTAAAATAAAAATCCTGCTTTTGTGGCGCTTACATTCTTTCAAGGTTTTTTTTTTTTCATATTAGCTAGATGAAGAGTCTGTTGCTCTTAAAAATACATGTCACAACACTTTTTTGTCTTGCCTTAATGCTGGTCAAAGCCTTCAGAAAATTGCTGTACAGTGTGTACTGTGTATGCATTAAATTAATTAGTAAGCCAAAAGTTTAAAAGGATGACCAACTGACAAGATAAAATGAGAGTTTGAAGTTTTGTAGCCCCCCGTATATATCATCTAAGCTTTTATTCCAAAAATTCCACTGGAGTGCTCTTGTAGTTGTTCTTTTTGGGAAAACTTTTTTTTTTTCCCCCAAAGATTTTTATTTGACAGAGATCACAAGTAGGCAGAAAGAGAGGGGGAAGCAGGCTCCCCGAGGAGCAGAGAGCCTGGTGCGGGGCTCAATCCCAGCATCCTGGGACCATGATCTGAGCCGAAGGCAGAGGCTTTAACCCACTGAGACACCCAGCTGCCCCAGGAAAATATTTTAGTTGGGTACCTTATAGTACCTTTCTTGGTGACTGTTTTAATTCTGCCATTTATTAAAATCATAAAGCATACCATAATAAACATCTTTAGCTAAGTCATATGGATACTTGTATGTTCTGGATACCTACTTCAGAGACATATTTTGGCAGCAGGCTCAGTTTATAGCCTCACTAGTTGTGAGTGGGATTTCTTTCCCTGTAAGATTTTATTTTTTAAGTAATCTCTATACCCAGTGTGGGGCTTGAACTCACAACCCAGAGTTCAAGAGTCACATACTCCACTAACTGAGCTAGCCAGGCACCGGAGAAGATATTCTTTTTTTTTTTTTTTTTTTTTTTTTTAAAGATTTTACTTATTTATTTGACAGAGAGGGAACACAAGCTGAGGGAGTAAGAGAGGGAGAAGCAGATTCACGGTGGAGCAGAGCTCCATCCCAGGACCCTGGGATCATGACCTGAGCTGAAGGCAGATGCTTAATGACTGAGCCACCCAAGTGCCCCCAGAGAAGATAGCCTTAATTCACTTTTGGTTCCTGTTTTATTCTTTGGCTCATAACTCAGCAGTAATGACAACAGTTTGGGGAAACTTTGAAAAGTCTTAGGTATTTCTAAGTATCTGGAACGTGCTTATCTGGGAGTTTTGTGCATATATTGACTCTTCAGGAGTTTTATTATTCAAAAAATTATGTATTAAAGAAATGTCAGGCTTGGGTTTAATAATCTTTTGTTCTAGTCCTGTCTCTGCTACCATAGAGCTATGTAAGCTTGGGAAGAAAAGTCACTGAACCTTCCTGAGCCTCCGTTTTCATGGTCAATAAAATAAGACATTCAAGATTGTAATATATTGTCTTGGTCTACAGTCTGGATACACAATATCTGTTACAGAATTCTGATTGGAAGAATAAAAGTTGAATGCTAATCCTAATAAGTAGTATGTTGAAAACTGACAACTTTATTTAATATTTGTATTTATACAATGTCTGTTTAAAATAAACGTATTAGTTTCTTGGGGCACTTTCTTGGGTAACAGCACAAATTGAGTGATAAAACAACAGAGATTTGTTTTCTTATAGTTCTGAAGGCTAGAATTCTAAAATCAGCATAGAGGGAAGGCCACACCCCCTTTGAAGATTCTAGGGAAGAATCTTTACTTGCTGCTTCTAAGTTTCTGGTGGTTGCTGGTAGTCCTTGGTGTTCCTCCTTAAAAAGCATCATTTCTTTTTCTGCCTCTGTCCTCACTTGGGCATCTTGTCTCTGTGTGTCTGTGCCTATATTTCCCTCTTAAACGAACATTAGTCATATTGGGATTTAGGGCCCACAGTAGGGCTCATTTTAACTCAGTGTTGTCTGCAAAGACCCTAATTCCAAGTAAGGATCCGTTTATAGGTTTTAGGTTGCATAAATTTTGGAGGGATACTGTTCAAGCCTGTATAACATGTAAGCAATAAAATAAATCCCAAAGGTAAATTAATGTGTATTTGGTCTCCTATCACTATAATAACAGAAGTCTTTGAGCATTTACTGTGTGCCAGGCACTGTGCTAAGTGTTTTACTATTACTTACAAAACTAAAGGTTAACCATTGGAGCGTCAAAGAAGAAAGCAGTTTGTTCGTGGTCAAGTAAACATGTGAGCACAGAGCTGAGAACAGGCATTTGACTGTTGCTCAATTTAGTTGCTTCCAAGAGCTTGCCTACTTTTTGAGTTACTAAGATTTTTAACTGCCTTTGTTTTGGTAAAGTGGATTGATATTCCCATTTCCTATCCTCCAAGATTTGTTAGGATTGCCTGGGTAGTACAGGCCTTTTCATAAGATGAATCCAGACTTGGTGATAAACTGTAGAGCTATAACGTGTCTTAAATTGGGGAATAAGAGACTGAAGCTTTCTTTTTCTTTTTAAGGATTTACTCTCTAGCATGTTAACTTTAATTTTCTGAAAGTGACATATTCCAAAAAGAAAATAAAATATTTTGAGAAGTACCACTAGTTGATTACCAGTTTATTTCCTGTCAGAAATTAAGTATTAACTTCCAGGTTGAGAGAATCTTGAGAGTTTCTTTTGGGAGTAATGACTCCTCTTGCTTTTTGGAGAAAAAGGATACAGTGTTTAGGGGTTCCTATTTTAATTTTCATGATCATTGAGCTTATTTTTTTTCAAGATGCTCCCTTATAGAATGAGAAAGGAGAACAATATATGTACCTGGAATGTGTACATAAACAAGTATGTTCATGTATTCTTGTTTAGTGCACAGAGCAAATCTTAGAGCTTACATGTTTGTAAGAGGCAGAGCTAAATTTGAACTCACAGCTATTTATCTGACTCCAGAGCATTTTCTAACACTCTGCTGTTCTGTTCTTTTGTCTTTATTATATGTCTTGAGCATGTTTATTGATATTTCATACTTGCTAAATAAAACTGAGAGGGAAAGCACAGGGACCATATGGGTTTTGTTGTTAAAGGAGACTTCTTAACACAGTCTTCAACATCCATGTCTAATACAAAACATACCATTTTTCTGTTATTTCTTCTGACTGATCTGTGAAATTACATAGCAATTACTAACTGAGGATGGACATATTGTTGGGAATGAGAGGTGGAAGATCCTTGAAGTTTCTGGATAGGAAGGGAGCTGAAGGGAATGGTAGAAGCCTAGAAATACACCTTTGTCTTCAAAAGTGATGTAAAGCGGTTGACATTCCCATCTTAGAGGGTTATAAGGCATTGTGGACAGCTATGTCTTGTCTAGGTGGCCCAGCGTGGTTCATGTGGAACTGATCTGCAGTAGACCACTGATTTATCTTAAGATGGATAAGGAAGATTGACCTACTCAGAATGAAAAGGGGAGGGAGTGTGTGAATTTGCATCTTAATTTTGTGTTATAAATTAAGAGGTGATTTTTTTATCTTGTACTTTGGTTCCATATATTACATGAAATTGTTGAAATAGCAGCAATTAAGTCTACAGCTTAAGCTTTTTCTGTTCTTTTTTGCTTGCTTTCTTTTGCCCTGTTTTATAATCAGGCTTAGTATAATTCCTTCTACCAATTCTTCCTTTTTCAGTTTTGGTTCATACTATTTTTTTCTTCCTTTTTTTGACTTCTGTAGGATAGCTTTATGTTTCCACAGAGGAATAATGTATAAGGATATATTATGACTGCATGCAGCTATGATCCATCCCAAGTCCTTGGATCCTTTTATAGAATTTTTCTAGGCCTAAGGGCCTGGACATGATCCTGGTTTTGACTTGAGCAGTGGTGAAGAATGGGGAGACTCTCCCAGTCTTTGTATCTTAGCCTCTGCTAGTATGCAGTCTATTTTAGAGTGTAGTAATAGCCCTGAGATGCCCACTCCCATTTAATCCTTGCATTGTCCTTTCTTCTTTAGCATTTCACACCTTCTTATGTACTACATAAAATTTATTTACTCAAATTGTTTATTATCTGTCTTCCCCAGGATTGGAATGTAAGCACTTTCAGGGATGGGTTCGGATGAGGATTACCAGGGTGGAAGGATCTGTCTCTCCTTTCCTGTATTCCCAGCCCCTAAAACAATGTCAATAAGTGGATAATTGATGGCTTGATCTGAGTGAATGAAAGAACATGAGGAATTTGACCCAGTGTTTAGCCCTAGTTCTGCCATGGATTGGCCTGTTGACATCACCTTCAACCTCCATCCTCTCTGGGTCTATAAAATGACTTGGAATAAGTGGTCCCTACCAGGGCTTTTTAACTCTCTGGAGAGTGCCCTTGTTGTCTTTCAGAGAGGTGTTTATTTTAAGAGATTATTCAGTGGCTTAAGGAGAAAGTTTTCTCTCTGGAAAATAGTGACTCTACACTTAGAGTAGAGTCTGACTTATCTTCTAACCTAAAAAAAAATTGAGGGAGTAACTTTATACCTGGTAATTGGCTTATTTAGGCTTCTAAATTAGGCTGTAATTAATATATATATATATTTTTTTAATTTATTTATTTGACAGAGAGAAATCACAAGTAGACGGAGAGGCAGGCAGAGAGAGAGAGAGAGGGAAGCAGGCTCCCTGCCGAGCAGAGAGCCCGATGCGGGACTCGATCCCAGGACCCTGAGATCATGACCTGAGCCGAAGGCAGCGGCTTAACCACTGAGCCACCCAGGCGCCCTAGGCTGTAATTAATATAAACTTAATATACCTATTCAAGGAAAAAAAATTTTTAACCTAAAACTCAAAAAAACAATTGCTACACATTTCCTTTCTTGGTATATGATTCTGCTAGGGAATATGGGGGATTCCAATATATTTGTATTTTGTCTAAGTCTTTAGAGGGCTTAACATAAGTTAATAAACAAATGGAGGCGATAATAAATAAATTGGCCCCAAGGTTCTGCTCTGGAAATGAGATTCAAATGTACAGAATGTAGGACAATAATCCCAATGCTTCAGAAACTCTGGTAATGTAGATAAAACAAGTAGGGCCCAGTTAACCGGGGGCATTTTCTTGAAAGGAGATGGGACTTGGATTTGACAAGCTCTTTGAAAGGATGAGTGACATTTTGGATAAAAATATTTTTAAAGGGCAGAATCAGTATGAACAAAGGAAGTAAGAGTATTGCAACTTTTAATTGCATTTATTTATCTAATAACTATATTGTAATATCCTCCCTCTCAGTGGTAACAAACTCATACACATGCAGACATTTTCTAGGAGTTAATGAGACCAGTGTAACTGTAACCAGGGCTCTTAAGCAGGGAAGATGTTGAATGTACTATTTTAAGAAGGGAATAGTGTGCAGGATAACTGGTTTTTGCGAATAGTTTTTACTTTGACATGGTACAGTTTATGAAGTCTGTTTTGTGCTGTTATTGAGAGAGGAAAATTTTTTTCAGCAGTTTTTTTTAGCCAGAGAAACTGCATTGTGAGGCTAGGGCAAACCTTTCTAAATGGTCTTTCCCCTCTCTCTGAGGAGTTTCCAGTTCATTTTCTACATAGGCTAGTCATAGTCTTATTCCAGGATAGGTAAGTGTTGTTTCTCTTGCTTGGGGTGTAACTCTTTTTTAACTCTTTTTTTTTTTTTTTCTTCATGTTTAGGAGGAAACAGGTAGAATTCCATTGTTCTTTCTTAAGATCAGCCCCCCTCCCCCATTTCCTCTCTTGCATTCCCTATTTCATTAGAGATTTTTGAGTTAGAAAGGACCATAGGAATGAATCATCTGGTTCGCTGGCTATTACAAGAGTCTGGGTCATCATAATAGCTATGGTGCTCAAATTGATACAGTCAGAATTTTTAAGTCCTGACATTTATATTTTAGGATGGTCACTGGGGGGATTCTGATGCTGAGTCAAGATTGACGGACGTCTAATATGTTTCAATTTAGAGCTTGCCTTGGGACTTACCAGTGGAGCTTTTTTAAAAATGTAGAATACCCAGCCATAACCCCAGGGACTTGGAGTAAATCTGATGTTGAAGCTGGGCAGGTATAGTTTGATAAGTTTTCCTAGGTGATTCTAATACAAAATTACCTTTAAGAGACTTACTAGTCAGATCTTCTTATTTTCTAAATAAAGGAAAACTAAAGACACAAAGCCCTGGTTACTTTCATCCCAGTCTTTTATGTTATACAGTGTCAAAAGTTGGTTTTGGTTACCTCTGTTTGAGTTCATTGTGAGATTGATTTGTGTGGCTTTTTGTTTGTTTTATACTGTGAGCTCACTTGTGTCTTTACCAAGTTGCACCCTTGCTGACTAGATAGGATTTGTAGAGTTGTTTTAAGTTCCTTTTTACATTTTTTAATTCCTGGGATAACTGTAAGATCCAGCTTTGAAATTGTGAAGCAGGAACCTAATCTGGAGTGTTATTTATGCTTATGAGAAACAGGTGCCTTTGGAACAGCTTTGTTTGTTTTAAGTTCTTGGTTTGTAATATATTATAGGGAGTGCACTGTTCCACCTTTGTAACAGGTAAAATTTTGGTTGCTTAAATACAGATGGCTTATCACTGACATTTGTAGCACTTAACATTATGTTCGTAGCACTTAAGGTAATCTTTAAGCCACATCTGTGATTAAGTTACGTAGAAAAAATGCATTGCTGTTGTTATCACAGTATAGTCTAGTTAGTAATACAGTATAAAGTACCAGACTCTACTAAAGATTCCAGACTAAAAGATGTTAAAGGGAACAAGCTTATGTAGGTCATAGCATTTGAGTGGGAAAAGGGGGAAACTATGGTATTCTTTATGTTGAAATAACTCTTGGGAAAGCAAAACTGCTGATAGTGTTGATTTTGTTTGAGAAACATAGGAAAAGGGAAAGGGGCTTTGTTAGACCAGTCCCCTGCCCCTGACTCTTTTGATACTAACTTGTAAATTAAATTTGTGCTTTATGGTAGCACTCACTGATGCTGCTCTTCTGTCTTGCAGGGGTTGATAGTTCTTGGAGAGGCACCTCCCCCGGAACATGCAACAACAGACTTATTTCTTCCACTTAGTTCTGAAGTGAAGACAGATCATGGGAATGATAAATTGGTAAGTATAAAAGACAGGAAAGGGGGAATGAGGGAGAATTCTGGCATTTGCTTCAGTACACAGTTATTCTCTGTAACAAGGATTCTGGCATTTTTTTCTTTTTTAAAGATTTATTTATTTATTTGACAGACAGATCTCAAGTGAGCAGGGAGGCAGACAGAGAGAGAGAGAGGAGGAATAAGGCTCTCCGAGGAGCAGAGATCCCGATGCAGGACTCAATCCCAGGACCCTGGGATCGTGACCTGAGCCGAAGGCAGAGGCTTTAACCCACTGAGCCACCCAGGCGCCCAAGGATCCTGGCATTTTTTGAAGGAAGGGAACTGTATCCCTTTTTATCACTTTTGGCATTTCAAGGCCTGAATTCCTAAGTAGAGTGGCACAGGGCCCCTCCTGCAGCTGTGTAGTTGACCTTGACTTTAAAAGCAGCTCCTGACTCAAGACAACAGCCAGAGCAAGTGTGGGCATTGTGGGGTATTACTGAGAATCAGGAAACCATGTTGCTCTGACACCTTCACAAGTTTAAAACAGCCTTTCTGGGCCACTACAAAATGAAAAGGTTGGACTAGAGGTTTAACTCACAAAGATGTTGAAAGCTCTCTCGGAGTTACCTTTTTATTTCTGTCATGAGGGTAAAGCTGTCATTTTCTATAAGTTTCTGTATCCTTAGAGCCTAGCCCATATCTTCCTCTTCCATGTTTCCTTCTCTTTTTCTATTTCCTCAGAACCCAAATTAATTTTTTTAGCTTCTCAGCCCCAAGAGTGCTTTTTTATTTGTTTCAGGTTCCCCCTGCCCCCAGAAGCTCATTGGCTTTTATGAATATTAATATTTCTTGATTTAAGTCATTCGTTAGAAATTCCAGAGTCCCATGACAGCGGTTTATTTGGGAGGCTGGAGTGCCAGGTCTTGGTTTGCATCTGCAAATAAACAAAACTTGTTATCCTTTGTTATCATTTTAAGCAAGAATTCATGTGATATGGTGGAAACTAGCTTTCCTAATGACAGAACTTAAAGCCAGGGATAAATGTGAAGAAATTAAGAAGTTAATGGTTCTTAACTGGAAAATGGTTTTAAAGAAATTAAAGAGTAGAATGCCAGATTTTGCTAGTATTCAAGTCCACAGTGTGAGTTCATTATAAACTATCTATAGAATTTTTGTTTACAAATGGTTTGTGAAACTGTTTGTGTTTGCTATAGCCACGAAAAAAGTTGTTACAAGTGAGAGAACATGGGTAAGGTCACCTGGTGCTTGGTGATGTGAGCTACAGGAAAGAGATCTGAGGCATACGTGATTGAGAGTGAGTTTTATAAAGATACTTATATATTTGTATATTTAGGAATTCCAAAAAATTTTTGGACCGTCTCTTGTGAGGTTTTTCTTACCTCAGTGCTTGTGAAGGATAGTACATGACAGTCTCTCATTGTGTTTCTGATGCTCATTGTGTTTACACATGTTCACATACGGTCATGCAACCCTTAGGGATTTGTCCCTTTTCCTACCCACTATTCACTTGCATGAGTATGCTTAGTATTAGATTGTATGATTCTTGAAGGTCAAGGTCATCTTCCTCGTACCTAATATGTCAACTGCCAAGCAAGCAAGAGTTTTTCACTGTAGGAAGGCCTTTTAAAGTTCCTGGTTTGTGATATATTGTAGGGACTAGAATGTTCACCTTTGTTCATGTAGTAGTTTTGGTTGCTCAGATACAGTTGGCTTACTTAGAATTACATTTATAGCACTTAAGGTAATCCTTAAACTACATCTTTAATTTTGCCTTTTTGTTATCCAGCTTTTCTGAAAAGTGATTTATACATCTTCAGTTTTGCTTTAAAAAATCTTAAGTCACACTTGACACAGGGGCAGCTGTAAATTTTCATACTCCTATTTAACCAGCCTATTTTCCATGTCTATTTTGCTTATTAATTTTTTTTTCTAAAATGGAAGTATTTATTGCCCCCCCTTTTTACTTCTCCCTCAAAAGACATTTGAAGACTGTGGCTTAAGAATAATTATGTCAAAGATGTTTGTTTTGTTGTGCTGTGTTGTTCATTTTTGTATCTTCACTTCTGAAACTCACAAAAAAGCCAAAGGGGATTTTTTTTAACCTATCAAGATACAGTTTCAAGAAGTTTAACACAATTTTCAAAGATATACATTGTGACTTACTGATAAAGGTGAGAATGATGAGTGCTGAAATGAGATTACTCAGTAGCCTCCAAAACTTATAATATCCTATAAGAATAATAAAGCCATTACCTTCGGGGTTATGTTTTCAACTAGACACAGAACAGTTTTAACTCCTCAGTGTTCTAAAAATAAACATCCAGCTTGAGGTATCTGAGTCCTAATCAGGTATAAATAGTAAGTAAAACAAAGTTAAGTAATTTATTGAGAGTTATATCATCCTAGGAAGGCTTGTTAAGATGAAGTTCAAGTGCTACACTGAAAGGACGCATAATCATCTTTTTGCCTTATTTACAAACTGAATGAGTGTTTCTTGACTGAACCTATATATATCTGCTTTGGTTATGAGCACAGTACAGACATGGCAGAAACTGAATTATTTTAGAGACTGGATACATGGTGGGCCTTTTTAGAGCTATGGAGATAGCAGGAAATGTTCCCTGAGATGGAGTGGGTTTTGTTTTTGTTTTGTTTTGTTTGTTTGTTTTAAAGAGTTTATTTATTTATTTGACAGAGATCACAAGTAGGCAGAGAGGCAGGCAGAGAAAGAGAAGAGGAAGCAGGCTCCCCGAGGAGCAGAGTCTGATGCGGGGCTTCATCCCAAGACCGTGGGATCGTAACCCGAGCCAAAGGCAGAGGCTTTAACCCACTGAGCCACCTCTGCACCCCTAGTGGGTTTTGTTTTTAAACCACAGAGTGGTGGGGGAGAAAAAGGGAGAAACTCCTAGAAAAAAGCCCCTTTAAAAAATCAAACTTCTGGGGCGCCTGGGTGGCTCAGTGGGTTAAAGCCTCTGCCTTCGGCTCAGGTCATGATCCCAGTGTCCTGGGATCGAGCCCCACATCGGGCTGTCTGCTCCGTGGAGAGCCTGCTTCCTCCTCTCTCTCTCTGCCTGCCTCTCTGCCTACTTGTGATCTCTGTCTGTCAAATAAATAAATAAAATTTTAAAAAAAAAACAAAAACTTCAGTCTGACTTCTAACTCAAAGGCAGTTTGAAAGGTAAAAGTAGGTGGAGAGAAACTAAGGGCTTTGCAGGTGCTGATAAAGCCAACTGCTGCACTGATAAATTCAGATATAAAATAAAAAACCTTCTGAACAAAAAGGGTGTGTTCCTGGAAAGAGGAAGTATATAAAGCTGTTGAGAGCTGTTCTCCCATGTTCTAAAACCTGTGCTTTCCTTCCTTCTTCTCCCTCTCCATTCTCCTGAGTAAACAGTAGTCCCCTTTTCTCCATTTAAGAATTAATGAGTGAAAAGTACTGACTTGGAACCTATGCCTTTTACAAGGTGGGAAGAATGCGTTTAAAAATTACCAAAGAAATTCAACAAAATTTCAGACAGAAAACACACTCAGAGATGAGGGCCTTCCTTAGTCCATTTGGTACGGGGTTTTTAGAACTCAGCTAGAGAGCCACAATCTCCTTGGCTTTCATATTGTCAGAGGTTGGAGGTCACTGCTGCCAAGAAGCTAGAAATTGAGGGAGGGAATAGTGACAAAGAGGGAGTCATGGTGGAGGAGGAGGTCTTAGTCCCACACTCTGTGTAAATCCCTCTCAGATCTTTGAACCCCTTGGTTGGGGGTTCAAAATGGAAAATAGGCTGGTTAAATATAAGTATGAAAATTACAGCATTAGAACCCCAGCTCATTGAACCCCTTGAACTTCACAAAGTTCAATTTGGTTTTGATAGAGCCTAGTAGAAAGCAACAGTTGGCAGGCTGAAAGGAGCGGAGCCCAGAATGTATTTACTGCCCACTGCAGTGAAGACAGAATTTTGGAGTTTGAATTCTGTCGTGACTTGGTAAATACCTAGGTCCTGGGCCTTACACTGAAACCAAGGGCTCATGCTTTGGGATTTAAAGACTTTCCTGGGATTAAGAGGGACTCACCACAGGAGTAAGTTTTCAAAAAATCCAAAATAGGCTCTAATATGTTCCTGTGAAAACATGAAAGAAGTTACACAAAATCAAGGTTCATTTCGTTTCTAACTAAACAGAAATTTGCCTCATAGAGCAAAAATCAGTGTGCTTCAGGGAAAATTAATTGAATCTAGAATTCATAACATACCATATACAGTATATTACACAATAACAATTTATTAGACCTATCAGTAAATAGAAAAATGTCTTCTTTAGTTATGAGAAAAAAGTCAGTAGAAACCGATCCTGAAGTGGCTCAGATTGGAATTAGGAAATAATAAAAAGCATCTAATAAAAATATGTTTGAAGATTTATTACCACCACACTAACCAACTGAGCTAACCAGCCACTTATGTTTGAAAATTTAAAGTAAAGATAGTAAATCTGGGGGAATCTAAGCAGAGAGGTGAAAACTAAAGAAGAATCACATGGAACTTACAGAACACAAATTGGAGAATTGAAAAGTACAGTATCTGAGTAAAAAGGGTACTGTTATACTGAACAGCAGCTTGAAAACTTACAGAAGAGAAGGGATCGCGGGGTAGCTGGGTGGCTTACTTGGCTAAGCATCTGACTCTTGATTTTGCCTCAGGTCATGATCTCAAGGTCATGAGATTGAGTCCCACACGGGTTCCACACTCAGCACACATTCATTCTGCTTGTCCCTCTCCTTGTGCTCTTTCCCTTGTATGTGTGTTCTCTCACTCTCTTTCTCTCTCTCTCTCTCAAATAAATAAAATCTTTAAAAAGGGTCAGTGCACATAAGTATCCAATTAAAAAATAGACTGAACATAGAACTGCTCAGAAATGACCATAGTCCTGGGGAAACAGTAAGTATGTATCCCTAGAGTTCCAGAAGGAGAAGGGATTGAGTGGTACTGGTGGGGAGGGATGGGAGTTATGGAAGTAACGGCTAGATATTTGAATGAAAAAGATAATTTTGGAGATTGAAGAAACTCAGAAAATAGTAAGCAGGAGAAATATAACATGATGATAATGAAGATGAAGAAAATCTCACAAGTAGCCAGAGGGTAAAAAGATGCATTCCATATAAGTGAATATTGTTAAGGATAGGTGACTTCTATTCAGAAACAATGGAGGACAGGCAATGATGGGGTGAGGTCATTAAAATGGGGGTAGGATTTGCCCCTTGACATTCTATACAGGGCTAAAAAAAATTCTTCAAAAATAAAGGTGAAATAAAGTCCTTTTTAGATAAAAGAAAGTTCAGAGGAGTCTGTTGGCAGAATATCTGCACTGAAAAATGTTAAAGAACTTTCTTCAGGTTGAAGGTGAATAATAACAGGTGGAAGCTCAGATCTATAGGGAAGAAAAGGACAGGGGGAAGTATACTTAAGTATACTTAATGAACAGTAAGCATAAGAAAGCTGCTGTGGGTATATTAATAATAGCTAAATAGTTTTTTAAGACAGTAATACCAGAGATTACTGGTAAGAAAAAGGACATTTTGCATTGATAATGTAATCATTATCATTGATAATGCAGTCATTTCATCAGGGAGGCAGAAGAGTCATGAAGGTGGATGCTTCAGTACGTGAAGCATAAGTACACGCACACTAAAGGGATAGGTAAATCCATAATCATATTTAGAAATTTTCACGTTCCTAACTCAGTAATTGATAGAATTACTTTAAAAATGAGGAAGTAAAAGATCCAAACAACACTGCCAGGCACCTTGACCTTTTGGACGCGTGTAGAACACTGCTTTTCCCCCACACTTCCCATACCTTCTTGTGTGAAGTGGGAGTAATAATGTAAGTCCTTACTCTGTTATCTCAATTTCCAAACTCCAGAGATCTCTGAGAACCGAAAGTGGTTTTCCTAAGTCCTGCATCAAGGTCATTTGGCAGCAAAATTTGACATGAAGTGGTATTTGTTAAGACTGTTTATATTTTTAATTATCTATACCTTTTGAAGCAGAAGTATTAATGTATTTGATTTTTTAAAAAATTAAGACTATTTTGGAGTGATCAGTTTAAGGCTGATGGCAAAATTGAGCAGAAGACAGAGATTTCTCATCTACCCCCTGCCTGGAATGGTACTCCTGCCTTGGGTAGTCTTCTCCATGGTTAATATCTCCCATAAGGTGGTACATTTGTTACAAGTGATGAGCCTACATTGACATAACCACAGCCACCCAAGGTCCATAGTTTACATTACAGTTCATTCTTGGTGTTCACATTCTTTGGGTTTGGATTTGTTTTTTATTTTGAAGCACTTAACCCAGTACATATAGTATATGACTTTGTAAAAGTCTGTATGAATTTCCATGCATATCAGCCTTCAGGAGTCTTAGGTAAGAGTTGCTCTGTTTGTGTACCTCATTAGAATGGTTAATAATTAGCTGTTGAAGAAGTATACTCTGCTTTTAACAGCATTTGGTCCATAATAAATGTTTGGTTAAAGCTTATTTTTCCAGACCCTGCTGTGTGTCTAGGAAACACCTATTAGTAGAACCAGGTATCTTCCTTTGAGAGCTTTTATAGTCTTAAAACAGGCATATAACGGGGGAATAAAGAGGAAGAATTCTCACTTCTAAGGGAGGTCAGGAGAGGTAGCATAATAGAGAAGGATGTACTAGTTTTGAGTCCTTGTCCCTTCCAACAGAGAAGATACTGCATGTGTAATATGAAAGGCTTGAGAGAGTCTGGCATTGTAGAGGAACTAGAAATACTTTTCCTTGATGGAGTGTTGAATGATTGGGCCAGTTCATAATGGGTTTTGTATTTATCTTAATGAGCTTATATAGTTTATCCTGTAAGGGGACAGGAAGCTGTAGACTGATCCTAGATTTTTTTTTTTTTAAGATTTTATTTATTTATTTGACAGAGAGCGAGAAATCACAAGCAGGCACAGAGGCAGGCAGAGAGAGAGAGAGGAGGAAGCAGGCTCCCTGCTGAGCAGAAAGTCCAATGGGAGGCTCGATCCCAGGACCTGAGATCATGACCTGAGCTGAAGGCAGAGGCTTCAGCCTACTGAGCCACCCAGGCGCCCCCTGATCCTGGTTTTTTGTATGATGAAATTTGCTTTACTCAATACTGCTGAGTTAACTTTTCTCCTTTAAAAAAGACGTTTTTAAACTGGGGCACCTGGGTGGCTCCAGTGGGTTAAAGCCTCTGCCTTCTACTCAGTCATGATCCCAGTGTCCTGGGATCGAGCCCTGCATCCGGCTCTGCTCAGCAGGGAGCCCGCTTTCTCCTCTCTCTCTGCCTGCTTCTCTGCCTACCTGCGATCTCTGTCAAATAAATAAATAAAATCTTTTTAAAAAATGATTTTAAATTTAAAAGTTAAAAAAGTAGCACATGGGGTCCCTATGTACCCTTCACGCAGCTTCCTATAGTGTGGTTAACTTGCATAATCATTGTACAATGATCAGAACCAGGAATTAACGTGATATAATACTATTCAGATTTTATTCAAATTTCACTCATTTTCTCACTGATTTTTTTTGGGGGGGGGGTGTCCAAAATCTGTACTTCGTTGTCCTTTCTCTTTAAATCTCTTCCAAACTGTGATGGTTCCCCCTCTTTGTTGTCTTTCATGGCTTTAGTACAAAAATACTGGTCTGTTATTTTGTATGTTCCTCCCAATTGGAGTCACTTAGAGGTTATACATGGATCACAGTAATACCGTGCCCTTCTCAGTGCTCTCTACTGGGGATGTGTGATGGTGGTGGTGATAGCTTCTTTCACTTGGTTAAGGCAGTGCCTGCCAGCCTTCCCCACTATAAATTTAGGTGTTTTCCCTTCGTAATGAGTGTCTGTCTCGTGAGAAGTACTGTGTCCTATTCTGTTGCTCATTATACCTTAATCACAATTTTATCATCTACCTAGTGGGTTTGGCCTGCGACAGTTTTTAGTGGTGTTTACTGAATAATTTTCTGTATTAGTTGGGATTCTGTTAGGAAGAGCTGTCTTTTCTCATTTATTTATGTATTTATTCAGATGTTTATATCAGAATGGATTCATGGATATTAATTTTGTTTTACGGATATAATCTGTTACTATTATTATTCAGTTGCTCTACTTGTTGAGACAACTTTTTCGTATTGGGTCTCTTTCATCTTGGTTCCTGTGTCTTTTCAACATGTTCTCCTCAGTGAGTATTCACTTTTAGGCATCAAAAGATGTTCCAAGCTCATCTTTTATTTTACCTGCTCCAGCCCTGGTTCCTTTTATTGGGCAACAGAGTTCAGAAACCAAGATCTGGGTACTAGTTATGCTCATTGCTGCTTGGTGTCATTGCTTCTAGGACTTCTCAACAGACAAAGCTGGGAAACATACGTTTGCTCAAGCTTGTATATACATACATATGTACGCAGATGGGTGGTATATATTAAAAACTGTAAGTCCAGGGACACCTAGGCGGCTCAGTCGGTTAAGCCACTGCCGTCTGCTCAAGTCATGATCCCAGAGTCCTGGGATTGAGTTCCGCATCGGGCTCCTTGCTTGGCAGGGAGCCTGCTTCTCTCTCTGCCTCTGCCTGCTAGTGCGCACGCTCGCTCACACTCTCTCTCTCTCTCTGACAAATAGATAAATAAAATCTTTAAAAAAAAAAAAAGAAACTGTAAGTCCATATTTATAACAGTCCAACACCACAGCCTTCCCTCCTTCCTTATTGATACTCATTTTTACCACACAAAGTAATTTCATAATTGCCAACTCATATTGCTGTGAGAATGTATTTACTTACCAGAGGACAGTATCATGTATAATATCTTTGCCCTCTAACATGCAGTCAAAATTCTATTTTCTGAAGTTTTACTTCGGCTAAGTTTTTTGCCTCATCCTTTCAGTGTGCTATGTAATTGTTCTATAATACAGTTAGGTTCTGGTTCTGGGTGGCTCAGTGGGTTAAGCTGCTGCCTTCAGCTCAGGTCATGATCCCAGTGTCCTGGGATTGAGTCCCACATCAGGCTTCTTGCTCAGCGGGGAGCCTGCTTCTCTCTCTGCCTCTCCCTGCCACTTTGCCTGCTTGTGCACTCTCTCTTTCTCTCTCTCTCTGACAAATAAATAAAATCTTAAAAAAAAAATACAGTTAGGTTCTTTTGTTACTGTGATATTCCACTTTTTCTCTCCCACACACAATGATTGATGATGGTGATGATGATGATGATGACTTTATTTATTTGAGAGAGAGGAAGAGAGACCACAAGCTGGTGGGGGAGAGGGAGAGAGAGAAGCAGACTCCCTGCTAAGCAGGGAGCCCAACAAGGGGCTGGATCCCACAACCCAGGGTTCATGACCTTAGCCAAAGGCAGACGCTTAACTGACTGTGCCACCCAGATGTCCCTTTATTAGTATTTTTTGAGTATGTGAAGCATTACTACATTTCTCAGAGTCCGAGCTGTACAAAAGACAATTTTCTCCTTCTTTCCTTACTGTTCCCACCTTCTGTAGGTGGCCATTTTCATTAGTTTTTGGATTAGCTTTCCTTTATTTCTTTTTTTATAAATGAGTAAGTGACATGTATATTTTCTTATATTCCCTTTTTTCTTCCAAGAAAGGTAATTACTGGGTAAATATTTTATAAAGGACTAGATTTGAAATTGAGATTTGTTTAACAAAATACTGCTTCTGTGGCTTTTGACAGATGACTTCATTATTTGTGTTTATTTCTATTTGTAAAATAAGCCTCGTTTCTTTTACCCTTTCTTACTTTGTGGAGTGGTGGTAATAATAAGTCAAAGGATAAATGCTTTCTCAGAAGAAAGGCATGCTAAAAATGTAGGCTCTTTTTCTTTTTAAACAGTCCAGGCTATAATCTTCTACCATTGGTTAAAGCCAAAACAGCTTTTTTGCGTTGGGTGTGGTGGGGAGGGTGGGGGGGGTTGGAGTTTTGCAATCACCCGGGACAGTGAATAGTGCATTGGCCCAACAAGGATTTTGGGATAAAGAGTAGAGTGATAGGGGCTGAGGAGTATTTGATTTACCATATTAAAAAAAAAAAAAAAAAGACTGATTAGGACTATTAAAATAGGGATGTGGATAAATAAGTTGAACAAAAATTTAGGACTGTTTTTAGTAGTTGCGGTACTTCTCTAGTTTTTTGATGTGTATTTTCAGTGTGTGGGTAAATATCAATCTGTGATGCAGTAGCTTTTGGACTTGTGTGTGACAGCCTTGTGCTGATGGGAATTTTTCACCGTAAATGATTCAGGAGTGCTTAGCTGGCTCCAGTCAGAGGAACATGTGACTCTTGACCTTGGGGTCATGAGTTCAAGCCCCATGTTGAGTGTAGAGATTACATACATACATATATATTTTTAAAAATTCAAAATTACCTTTGCTTAATTGTATAGATTTTTTTTTCTTTTTAATATTTTATTTATTTGACTGACAGATCACAAGTAGGCAGAGAGGCAGGCAGAGCGAGTGGAGGAAGCAGGCTCCCTGCTGAGCAGAGAGCCCAATGTGGGGCTTGATCCCAGGGCCCTGGGATCATGACCTGAGCTGAAGACAGAGACTTAACCCAGAGCCACCCAGGCGCCCCAATTGTATAGATTTTTTTTTTCAAAAAGATTTGTCTTTTTGAGAGAGCGTGTGCATTCACAGGAGCGGGTGGGACAGAGGAAGAGGGAGAGAAGCAGACTCCCTGCCTGTCCCTCCCTGCTGAGCGTGGAGCCCAGTATGGGCCTTGAACCCACATACCTGAGATCATGACCTGAGCTGAGACCAGGAGTCTGTTGCTTAACTGACTGAGCCACCCAGGCACTCCGGTAGAGATTTTCTTTTAACCTTAATATAGAGACATAGGAAAGTGAGGCATATATGGTCCCAGTATGCAGAAGTGGAAACTCAAGTAACTTACTTGATGGAAGTTGAATTTTCAGAAGGTTCCACTCTGAATTTAGCACAATTTCCTGGCCATGGTACTAGTTTATGGAAATGACTGGTGGTACACTGTTGAGGGCCAGTAACATTTTGGTGATTTTAAACAAGACTACATTAAGTATCTTTGAGATGAGCTTGAAACATGAAATAATTGATATAAAACCAAAAGTTTAATTTATTTTCAACCAAGAATAAAAGTTGAATTTGTTAGCTTTTTCTTTCTTTTTTGATAATGTTGGTCAGAAAATGGAACCAAAATGGAACTGTCAAGCTTTTTAAACAAACGTGTTACACTTAAAAAATTGGCATTTCAAGCAGTTATGACCTGACCTTCATTGAATAACTAAAGATACACATAAATTATGCAGATTATGTGTTGTTAAGTGTGTGCCTGTGATATTTACCCTTTGCTTTCTCTACTTCCTGGCAGAGTAAGCTGAGTGGGTATGAATTCTTAGACCCCAAGAAAATCTACCCCCATAAGGCCATAATTTAACCTAACTTTTCTCTAAAGGCTCTTTGTCATACTTAATTGGTCTGGCCAAAAGAGTGAAATGATGAATCAGACAGATGGCTGCTTAATATGAGTAACAAATTTGAATCTCATTGCTGTGTTACTTTATTCCTTCAGTCAGAAAAGAAATCACTTCAGTAACCTTCCTTGTACTTTAAAATCACCCTTAAAGGTAATCCCCTGAGTCTGTGCTTTTGGAAAACGTGGAATTAAAGAGATATTCTTTACCGCTTCAGTTATTCTACTCTTCTCTTTCTGGCTGTGGGATGCATGTACCCTTAGAGTGTATCTGAATACCACATACAGTTCCAGAGAAGCTCAATAGTAAGTCCTGCTTTCTGGACAGGAGAGCCTGAGAGTCTTTTATCCTTTTTACAGTCTCCCATTGGAACACTGTATCTGAATCATGCATTAGTTTCCTAAAAACACTAATGATGTAAACCACTGCAGTGGTGATGACCAAGCTTAAGTTAGTATATGGGTTTAACATTGGGGAAGTGTTCATTACTGTATCTCTACCCTCTCTGCACCCTCTGGGCTACAGGACAGAGTGTTTGCTTTTTCTTAATTGTGAATGCATTTAAGTAGCTTTAAGTAAAATTATACGTGTTCTGAGTTGTGTTTTTCTTTTTCCGGATGGAACACTGTTGGAGGATTGGGGTTAATATTTTAAGCTCTTTACATTTGAGAATGAATGATGAACCTAATTGCCCCAGTGCTCTGCTTTTGGATCTCAGTGTGATTATAGGCTATCTCATGGTCCTCTGATAATGGAGTGTGTCCTTGTATGACTAGAAGCTAGGCACATTCCCTCTGAGGTTCATGCTCTTGATTGCTTGTTATGTGCTGTTTTATCATTGACAAACATTTCTGTGCTAAATAATGTTTTGCCTGTTGCCTTCAGTTTTAATTTGGGGGCTGAACTATGTCCAGGAAAGTTTTAAGTTCCTCTAAGAAAATCAGTAAAATTCACGTTGAATATTAATGGCATCTAAATATATATACATCTGTAGGCAGGATAAACAAGATATTAGCAGTTACCTGTAGGTCATGAGATTACTGATGTTCTGTGCTTTTTCTTCAGACTTTTTGTACATTTCTGAAATAAGATCGTATTAAAGAATGGCAGCATTTTTGTCTTGAATAGGTGTCCTTCCAGTTAATTCTCCCATAATCTCTACAAAATAAACTTTAATTAAATGAGGATTCAACCTGCTATATGGGGACACCTTATAAAATGTGTAGATATATAGATCATCTCTCTGCCATAATTTAATGTTAAATGCTTTTAAGTGAATGTAAAATTGACTGAAGTTTTTAAGATCAGTATACCAGGGGCACCTGGCTCAGTAGGTTAAAGCCTCTGCCTTGGGCTCAGGTCTTGATCCCAGTGTTCTGGGATCAAGCCCGCATCAGGCTCCCCGCCCCCGTTTCTCTCTGCCTGCCTCTCTGTCTACTTGTGATCTATCTGTCAAATAAATAAATAAAATCTTAAAAAAAAAAAAAAAAGATACAGTATACCAGCAAAAAGTTCGTAGTCACAGAAATTTCATGTTGAAAAGGAAACTGCTTTATCTAAACCAGAATTTACATAACCTTAGGAAAGCGTAGCATCCCTGGAGTCACACATCTAGTCAATGTCAGCCTGAATATTAACTCCTTAATATTTGTTTGGCTTTTTTGAGGTTCCCCCTGAATAGTAAATCTTCATGAGAATTCAGGAGGCTATTTGAGATTTTCTTTTCTTTCTTTCTTTTTTTTTTTTTTAAGATTTTACTTATTTATTTGACAGAGACATG
Organism: Mustela nigripes; assembly: GCF_022355385.1. Taxonomy (NCBI): domain Eukaryota; kingdom Metazoa; phylum Chordata; class Mammalia; order Carnivora; family Mustelidae; genus Mustela; species Mustela nigripes. The sequence goes on from NC_081572.1 coordinate 16,496,217, forward strand.
GCGAGAGAGGGAACACAAACGGGGAGAGCAGAGGGAGAAGCAGGCTCCTTGTGTAGCAGGGAGCCCAATGTGGGGCTTGATCCCTGGACCCTGGGGTCATTACCGAGCCAAAGGGAGATACTTAATGACAGCCACCCAGGCGCCCCCTAGCTTTTCTGTTTTTTTTTTTTTATTTATTTTTATTTATTTATTTTTTTTAAGACTTTATTCATCTGTTTGACAGACCGAGATCACAAGTAGGCAGAGAGGCAGGCGGGGGCGGGGGGAGGGGAGCATGCTCCCCGCCGAGCAGAGAGTCCAACATGGGGCTCCATCCCAGAACCCTGGGATCATGATCTGAGCCGAGGGCAGAAGCTTTAACCCACTGAGCCCCCCAGGCGCCCCCTCTATTTTTTTAATGTAAAAATATTATCTAAAAAATTTACCTCTAACACTGTTTTTTTGTCCTGTCATTGTTTGTGCATTTATAGTCATCACAGTTATAATAAAAATATTTTGAATTTAATCTTTTTCTAAAATCATTTCTACATAAAAGACTTTTTTTTTTAACCTTTAAATATTCTTTTGGTATAAAGGAAGAAGAAATGTCTTTTGTGATTATTTTTAGTACTCTGATTTGCTGTAGCATAATTTACAACTGTCTCAGATGTTGAGCATTTTGATTATTGATATACCATTGCAGTAATCATCTTTGTGTATGAGATTTGGGGAAATGCGTTTATTGGGTTATTTCTTTAAAATAAATGTTTAGGATTGAGTGATACGACATCTTTACAAATACTGCTACTTAACACCACTTTCCAAGAGGAAAGCATTTAAGGCAATGAGTATGTGTGCCAAATTTGCAATGATATGGTAATATTGATTGATTGTGGTACTTTAGTACATGTACAGGCTGTCTCTAAAAACATTTCCCAGTGTTCACTCATTGTAGTTTGCTTATGTCTTTTCTGCTTACATACTGTGATCTAGCTTTTTGGTTAATTCATATGGAAACATTTTAATTAGTTTACCAGTCCATTGTCCTTTCTTTTTTAAAGATTTTATTTATTCATTTGACAGAAGGGGTGAGAGAGAGAGAGAGAGAGAGCACAAGTGGGGGGAGTAGGAGAGGGAGAAGCAGGCTTTCCCTTGAACAGAGACCCGACATGGGGCTCGATCCCAGCATCCCAGGATCATGACCCAAGCCAAAGACAGATGCTCAGTCTACTGAGCACCCAGGCTCCCCCGCTCTTGTCCTTTCTTGATAGTTACCTACAACTGCTCTGTTCTGCAGATCCTTGGTGTTTTCTCCCTGGGGTTAAAAAGATCAAAACGAAATTGAACAATACTGAAAAACAGAATTTCAGCCTTAAAATACTGGCTTTGATATGGACTGGTAGCATTTACAGGGAGGAGAACTTAAGCACACCCTAAAGTGATTTTGAGTTTAAGGAAACAAAGACCACCACTTCTTTGTGGTATTCCAGTAACACAAGTGGAGGGGTAAGTGTATCTATGGCTTTATTGACTGTAACTCAGATACTCCATAAGACTCACATCTCATGTCTGTACCTACCCCCCTTTGAGCCTAATGAATACATGATTTGTTTTGAAATAGTCAAATTCAAACTGCTCCAGATTCTTTCCCACATCCCTTTTTTTTTTCCCAGCTTATGTCCTAAGCATATATTTGATTTGTGTAGTCCAGAGACAGTGATTACTAACTGATAGCATTAGGTAATTAGTTACTCACGGAGCTTTTATTAATTTTTTTCTATTTTAGCCTAAGCACATATATTTACACAAAGTATGGTTTTTTTAGAAGGAGGTTTCCAGCATACACTGTGAAGTTAAGCAGGTATTAACTCATCTATATGGTCTTAGTTGCCTTGATACTGAACCTGTGTATCCTTCTTGATCCTTATTTGAATATTCTTGTTACCATGTTGTTATTTTGCTAAGCTTCTGTTCCATTGAATCATTAAAGCATTTCCCCATCAGTTAGCATTTAATCTTAGTCTGTTGAATATTTTGGTTCCTTACCCTTCTTCGTGCCAAAACAAAAGCCAATTCTCTTACTTTTTACCCTCAGTCATACATGTTTGGTTTTGCAGGTTAGTTGTCAGAAATTTGGGGTGTTTCATTTAAATAAAGTGTGGATGCTATTGGTTAAATGTTATCATGTATTTTTATCTTTCTCCTTTAGATCGAGTCTGTTTCTCAGCCATTAGAAAACCATGGTGCCTCTGGTCATTCTTCAGAGTCATTATCTACCAAATCATGTGGAGCATTGAGACCTGTCAATGGAGTTATTAACACGTAAGTTTTAGGTCTTCTACTTCCTATGTACAGTAGGCTTGTAAAAGATGAACTGTGGGGCTCTTAGTTATCTCCAGCTTGGACTAACCCTGGTTTAAAGACAAAAACCTTATTGCTTAATAGTATTGTGCATGCTTCTTACTGTATCAGGTCTATTTTAATTAGCATGCTTAATGTATTTCCCTTCTACTCACTGTAGCCTAAAATTAACTCACCTTGGGGAAAAAAATACAAGGTCCTACTTTTGTGAGTCATGGTTGGTCTTAGTCTTGGTAGACTTCTTGAGAAGTGTTTACATAAACTCTTTTATGTAAGCTAGATTTGAATATCTGGATTGTATGAAAGTTGAAGGAATCCCTCTGCAAGTGAAGGATATGTACCCATCCCTAAAAATTGAATTTTACAGAAGAACTGATTCTGAGGCAGCTCATTAACATTTGCAAGATTAATAATTTTCTTACCAGTTGCAATTTCCTCGAATTTCTTTATTTGCGTTTCTCTTGTAGAAGAGAGCTTAATCACTTGGAACCTGAGATGGTCACTTACTGACTTCCACTTTTCAGACATGATGTTATTGTCCACCAGGAATCTTAAAACTAAGCATAGATGCTGCGCACACACACATTAAGTGACATGCTTCTGCTCTAGATACTTGTGTCTGTGAACATGTGTAAGCAGAGGGGGTTGGAACCAGTATTAGAGGCTTTGTTTCCTTGTTTTCTGAGAAGTGAATATTCTCCTTCCCCTTGTATAGTCTTCAGCCTATCTTGGCAGACCACATTCCAGGTGACATCTCTGATGCTGAAGAACAGTTACAAAAAAAGCAACGACTCAATCTAGTTTCTTCATCAACCGATGGCACCTGTGTGGCAGCCCGAACACGTCCTGTGCTGAGCTGTAAGAAACGAAGGCTTGTCCGACCCAACAGCATCGTTCCTCTTTCCAGGAAGGTCAGTACCAGTAAGACTTGGCCATTGTTAAATGGTGAGCCACGGGCTCAGATAGAATTATTAGTCTCTTGCCAACCTCGGTTCATTTAACTAGTGTTTTCCAAACTTGGCGAACCACCCAAGTTTCCTGGGGAGCTTGAGAAAATACTGAGTTCCTGACACCTGTTTCCTAGAGATTCTGATTTGGTTGTTGTGCAGTTGGGCCTGGGACTCTTGTTTTCAGAAAAACAAAAAACTCCCAGGTGGTTCTTTAGTCAGTTTTGGAAATCACTGACATGAGACTTTTAATAGAAATGGGAGAAAAGAAGTTTAAGCGCTGCCATCAGCACTTTGAAGGAAGGTGATGTGCTTCCCACTTGTTCTGTTATCACTGAAAATGGGGATGTGGCATGCTTTCCTTTCGAATAAGAATCTCAATTAAAATTTTTAAATTGATGTAACTAAATAATGTTTGTCTTCACAGAGAAAATGGAGATAAATTCACGAGTGCAGGAAAGTTTTGATTGCTCCCTCTTTAAGTAACAGAGTTGGATTTATTCCAAAACTAATGAAATAATACTTCAGTAAAATTAATACCATGCAGTAATTAAGAGCATTAACTTTGAAGAGGATAAACCTGGGTTTGAATCATGGCACTGCCACATGGTAGTTTCGTGATTCAGAGCATGTTAACAGTTCCCAGCTTCCCTCCCAAACCCTTCTCTTTCCTGCAAGCCTTAGAGACCTCATAGGGTTGTTTGAAATTTAATGAAGTGCATGTGACTTGCTTAGGTGGGGTGTGTGGCTGATAAGTTACAGATACAAAGCGGCTGTTATGTTAGGACTTTGGTTATTGTTCACCCCTTCACTCATTCAGCAAATATTTATTGAGCTCCTATAGTGAGCTAGGTCTGTTCTGTGCACTGGGAATACAACACTAAACAAAAACAGTTAGAAATGTTTGTGCTCCTGAAATACTCTAGAGGGTAGAGACAGAAAATAAAAGAATAAATTAAGTATAATGGTATGTCCTATAGTGTTAAGTACTGGGGAGAAAAATGTAGCAGATGAAGGGAATAGGGACTGCTGGGGAGCTCAGATGGAATTAAGCCTTGAGGCAGTCTCAGGATGAGGGAGAGACTGGGACAGAGTGAAGAGTGAAGTAGAAGGAAAACAAAATGAGACACCTACTTGGAAGGTAAATGAGTGACGGGTCAGAGAGGAAGTAGAGGGTAGCGTGTGAGATGCTGCGGCCAGGTCCCGGTCCATGAAGCCTGTGAACTGGCTCTTGGGTGTGGTGGGGTTAAGGCTGTTGGAGATCTGTGTGAGCAGTTTTGCTGATGGGAGAACAGTGAAATTCTGCTTGGATTGGGTTCAGGAAAGGATGGGAGGCAAGGAATTGAGGGAATTGTTTAGGGTAACACTTTGAAAGAATGCTTCTGTAAAGGAGAGCAGAGAAATAGCTTATTTGAAGGGAAATCTTTCTTATGATAGAGCTTTTAACATTATATTTGCTGATGAGAAAACTGCTGACAAGAGGGGAGAGAATTATTGGAACCGTTAATATTTGGACAGTGGGTTTTCAGTGTTTGGCAAATGTTACAGTATGTAGTTGGACTACAGAACTTTGCCATGATTTTTTGTTGTTTTGTTTGTTTTTAAGGAAAGCAATGTAAGTTAAAAATAACTATAAGGTTGTGCCATTTTTCTCTTGTCTATTCCTCAGAATTTCTGAATTACCAAAGTACCAGAAAAGAAGAAAAAGAGTATTTGGCAGGTTTCTCATTGACATTTGAGTCTCAATTTTTTTTTTTTTTTTTATTAATAGTCCTATAGATACAAATTATTTTCTTAAAGGTTGAAGTGCTGATTTTGGGAAAGCAAGAAAACAGTATATTACTGTCAAATGAAAGAAAGCTTTTGATCATGCCTCTGCTCTTAACAGAAACAAAAAACCTCACGGGTAAATAGTGTCCTCCGTTTTGGCAGTTTGCTAGTCTCACTGTGTCATGACATCTAGGGGTTTTATAAAAATTTTCTGTGTTCTAGAGTGGCCTGGATTCTTTTCAATCTGTGAACTAGTAAACATTCCTTGTTGTTGCTATTCACAGTAGATTCTTCTGGTTTGTGCCTAAAATGTAATGTACTTTTGAAGGCACTTATATAACATACTGAAGACTCCGATTCCACTGCCAGTTTCTAAAACACAGTCACCCTGACATGGAAAGTAAACTACATAGAAAATAAGACAAAAGAAATGTTGAGTTTGGGGAAATAATCCATTTGCTGGTTATAGCAGAAAAGCCGGAGTTCTGACAGTGTTGGAGGCAAAGGCCATTTTGTTTATCTTGGTTGCTCACTGTTTATTCTTGCTCAGTGGTACTTGCCTTTTATCATCTTGTGGTGCTGGATTTGCAAAGCAGATTTACTCAGTACTCTGTCAGGTGCCCACCGTGTTCCAGGTAATCTCCAGGCTTCATTGGTGAACCCAGTCCCTTGCCTTCATGGAGCTTACTTTTTAATGACAGAGCCTAGATAGCAAAGAAGTTAACAGATAAACTATTTTCTGATGTTGGCAAATGGCATTGAGTTCACACTCAATAATAGGATTTGCTTCTAAGTTTAAAAAAAAAAAGTCTTAATAACAGGAACTACATGTTTCTGGATTGACTCGAATTACTTTTGTTTTTACCCCTCCTACCACATTTACTACTACCCAAGAAAGGTGGTTTCTAGTTTATCTACAAGTATGGAATATGAAAAACAAATGTTTAATGTCATTGTTACTGGCTTACCTACATATTTTGCAGTATCTCTGCTTTACTGTAAATCTAAATATAAAACTCACTTTAGGGAACTTGCTCAGTTTTACAGGACAGTTATCTTAGCTGAATGACAGCTGGAATTTTATTCCATCAAGTTTTACCAGCACTTCTGAAAATATAATGTATCTTACAGTTGAGATGTACTGGGGTGTCTAGGTGTCTCAGTTGGTTAATAAGCATTTGCCTTTGGCTCAGGTTATGATCTCAGGATCCTGGGACTGAACCCCCACATCAGGCTCCCTGCTTCGTGGGGAGCTCGCTTTTCCCACTCCACCCCACTTGTGCTCTCTCGCAGTCTCTCTCCCTCTCAAATAAATAAATAAAATCTTTAAAAAATGAAACTATCGAGATGTACTTTTAGTGTAGTAGCACGTTTCTTCTGGTCCTAAAAAGTTGTTTTTATGTCCTTAGTGTCTTAAATTGAGTGACTACAATGAAGGGGGCTCAGTAGGTTAAACTTGTTGGAAATAAATAGGAATGAGGCCTATCAGTAAATAATGAAAGGCTTTGAATGCCCAAACTGTTGATTTGGTTTTATCATCTAGATTTTAGAGAATTTTAGTTTTATAAGCTATTTTCACTTTATTTTTTTAAAGATTTATTTATTTATTCATTTGACAGGCAGAGAGGCAGGCAGAGAGGGGTGGGGGGAAGCAGGCTCCCCGCTCAGCGGCTCCCCGCTCCCCGACCCAGGGCTCGATTCCAGGACCCTGAGATCATGACCTGAGCCGAAGGCAGAGGCTTAACCCACTAAGCCACCCAGGCGCCCCTATAAGCTATTTTTAAGAGAGAAAGTGTGCAGGTAGTTTATGTTTGGAATAGATTGGCCATAAAAGATGCTGGAGTCAGAAAGACAGACCAATAACAATAGTAATCCTAGAGGAAAAAATAGTCTGAAGGCTCCAAAGCTCTTGGGATGCAATAGATTTAAAAACTCTAGTCCTAAGGAAGACTTGCCAGGGTGTCATGAATGTCAGAGTTGGGAGAACTGAGAGCTTTGAGATTGGGAGAGTGGGGTTTCTTCCATGGAAATCAGTAAGACTGGTAGACCTGTATCACCATTTTATTGTAATAGTGCAGATCAGAACAAGTTGCCTGTACTGTTAGGTATTGTGTATTTCATCACTGTTAGGGGCCTGGTTTAGTAGATGCCAGTGGTTAGCTAAGCCTGTGAAGAAACACTCAAGTGGGAAATTTTTATAACATGCATCATTAATGTTTATTTCCTGCCCTGCTATTCTGTGAGGTAGATATTTACAGATTAATCTAAAACAATAGTTTCTAGATAACAAAATTTCAAATCAATAAAAGTTTTAAAATAAATGTGGGTCCAATATAAGGTTGCTTTTTTATTTTGTTAGAAAAAGTTATTTCATAAAAGATCATAGTACAAGTATTTTTAAAAGAAAAAATAACATGCCGTGAGATTTTCAGATTGGGCTTAATAGCATTTCTTTTTAATTTCTAAGATCATACAGTTCTTTTTAGTTTCTGTTTTCTTACAGAATTTTTCAGAATATAGTTACCATACAGTGGTATACCATACAGTGTATAGTTCTACAGTTGCACAGTATAGTAATACGTCACTCAGTGCTCATCACAAGTGCACACTCCTTGATCCCCACCACCTGTTCCACCCAGCCCCCACCCCTTCCCACTCCTCTGGTAACCATCATTTTATTCTCTATAGCTAAGAATGTTTCCTGGTTTATTTCTCGTGCTTTTTTTCCTTCTTTGTTTCTTAAATTCCACATGAATGAAATCATACGGTATTTGTCTTCTCTGACTTTATAATCTCTAGCTCCATCTATATCATTGCAAATGGCAAGATTTCTTTTTTTATGGCTATTATTCCATGGTGTGTGTATGTGTATCTGTGTACACAAACACACACATCACCTCTTATTTATCCATTCATCTATCGACGGACATTTGAGCTGCTTCTATAATTTGGCTATTAATAAATAATGCTGCTATATAAACATAATAAACATAAGGGGGTAGCATTTCTTATCAGATGATTTGGCAGTGCTCTGGTGTGATTTTGGAATTTTATATAGTCTGTGTTGGAAGATAATTATATAGGAGGATTGCCCTGGGTTAATTTTAAAGTCATATTCTGGAGAACTTCCAGTGTTGGTTTCACTTCTTCCTCTTGTATCACATTTGAGGATATATAGGACATTACATATAGTACTAGGACATTCTCATAAGGCACAGTGTCATGTGATATTTGTGGTTGAAAACTAGAGAACTAAAATAATTGTGAGTTTGTATTACAAGTGAAGAATTTAGGGCACTGGAGTCACTCTGTTGGTTAAGCAGGTGACTTTTGGTTTGGCTACTGTCATGATCTCAGGGTCCTGGGACTGAGCCCCACGTTGGGCTTTGCGCTCAGTGGGGAATCTGCTTGAGGGTTCTCTGCCCCTCCCCCCTCGCACACATGCGCTCTCGCTCTCAGATAAATCCTTAAAATAGTAAAAGTGAATAACTTGATATCAAATAAGATACATTCTTTATTGACAGGGGCTTCTTATGATAGATATTGGAGGCCTAACTTTTAAGTACTAGTTCAAACTTTGGAAAGGAGCAGGAGTGCCATGTGGACATTTGCAGTTGTTACAAAACACAGACAAAATAAGTTTTGAAAAGCTGAAGATAAAATAGAGGTAGAAGCTCTGATAATTTATTTATAAACTGTCCTCAAGCCAAAAGAATTTTCTTAATGCTTTGAACTAATATTCTGTGATTAATTGAAAATTATGAATACAGCTTTATTTTGATAGTGGAATTCATCCATGTGCATTGTATTGGATTTTTAATGGAAATTCCTTGATAAAATTTATAGTATTAAAAGGATGTAATTTCTCCATGTATCCAAGTATTTTATTTCTTCATTCAGTTATTTTTGTTATGTCGTTTTTATTTCTATGATTTTATTTATTTATTTGACAGAGACACAGCCAGAGAAGGAGTACAAGCAGTGGGAGTAAGAGAGGGAGAAGCAGGCTTCCTGCCAAGCAAGGAGCCCGATGTAGGTAGGGCTCGATCCCAGGACCCTGGGATCATAACCTGAGCTAGAGGCAGCTGCTTAGTGACTGAGCCACTCAGGCACCCCACTTCATTCAGTTTTTATATATTTCCTACATTCTTGATATTTTTGTGATGCAAATGAGATCTTTTCTGTTAGTGTTATTTTATGAGTGTTGTTGATTTATGTAACTGAACACTTTTCTGTGAACTCTGTTTTGCTTGATTATTTTAAAGTTTCTAGACGGGCTACAAATAATGTGATACCTCTTTATACACTTCTTACTCCTTTTCCTTGACTAGATGTGATGTACTTACAGAGCAGTATTAGGAAATAGTTGATCACAATGAGGCATCTCATTCCTGGTTTTAATGGCAATACTGCCTTTTCTTCTTCTTTCTTTCTTTCTTTCTTTCTTTCTTTTTTTTTTTTTTTTTTTTTGGTTAGAGAAAAGGATGGGGGAGGGACAAAAAGAGTGGGGAGGAGAATCTTAAGCACGCCCTAGCCCAGTGCTGAGCCCAACACAGGACTTGATCTCATGACACTGAGATCGTGACCTGAGCCAAAAGTGCCACCCAAGCACCCCTCAGGTGATCCTTTTAGAAGTTCAGTATTAATTTTGATGTAGCATGACACTTCTTAGAAAGAATTAGAACACTTTACCATTTGCTGTGCTCTTGAAAACTAAAGATTTTAAATTTCTTTAAAATTTGTTGGAACTTAAAGACCATCTGAGACCAGCATCTGTTTTACAGAAAATTATCCATCTATCGGATTTTTCAAATTAACTGATACAGAATTTTAGAGAAAGCATTCTTCATTTTTTAAGTCCTTATTATCTGTAGTTATGTCCATTTCTCAGTCTTAATTACATTTGTCTCTTCTTACTTGATTAATCTTGTCAGCAGTTTTCCTATTTTATCAGTCATTTCAAAGATTGGTTAGTTGCTTGTAATTCCTTCTTCCTTCCTGTGGTCTTGGTTCTTGGTTGTTGGGTTGGTGTTTTATTGTTTGTTTGTTTTGTTTTTCTCTCCTCGCTGCCTTTTACTTAAATGCTTAATTTATTTTGTTCTTTCTTATGTAATAATATGAGTGTTTAACTTTTTGTATTTTCTTCATGTAGTTTTGGATGGCATTCCACACAGCCTTTGATGTGTGAAGTATTCTTTTTGCAATTTGTAAATTGCCTTTGAGTTTTTCAGTTCTTTTCCCAAGAGTTACAAATTGGGTTTCCAAATTCTAAATGGTTAGTTTTGCTTTTTAAACTTTTCGTTATTTAATTACTAATTTTTATAGCATTTGGGTTAAAGTGGTGTTTCTGTAGTTTCTGCTTATATTTGTAGTCTATAATGTTGATTTTTCTAAAAAATGTCATTGGTGTCTAGTCTGATGTAATTATATCCTCTTAGTGACTTATGGCTTCTCCAGTAATTTTTGCCTCACATTCTCCTTTCCTTGATACAGTGTTGCAGTATGTGATTTTTTTTCACCCATGCTTTTAGCATTTTGTTTTCTGTTTTTTGAAACAATAGTGTTTTTTAAATCTCCATAAAGTCTTTGATTTTAATGGAGATTTTATTAAATAAAAGTTTCTCATTTTATATTCAGTTTTTAAAGTGGACTTAAAGGCTTATTTAGATTTATTTTTACTGTAACATTTCATTGTTTATTGATAGTCCTTTTTATAATTTATTATATATATGCCCATTTATTGAATTGGGTTTTTTTTTCTTTTTAAGATTGATTTATTTATTTGACAGAGAGAGAGAGAGAGAGAGATCACAAATATGCAGAGCAGCAGGCAGAGAGACGTGGGGAAGCAGGCTCCCCACCAGCAGAGAGCCAGATGTAGGGCTCAGTCCCAGGACCCTGAAATCATGACCTGAGCCAAAAGCAGAGGCTTTAACCCACTGAGCCACCCAGGCGCCCCTCATTTATAGAGTTCTTAATTTTAGTTTTTAGTTTTTCGGGATTAGGACAACAGTTTGACCATGTTTCAGGTTCTTAGCTCATAACCTTTGTCCCTTAAAACTGTTCCACTGTCTTTTGCGGTAGCAGAGGGTGATTATTTGTTGTTTTGTTTTGGCATAGAATTAAAATGATCTTATTTTCAATCCTTCGATCTTGCTAACCAGTTCTGCTCTACACTGCTCAGTATGGTAGCTACTGTAGCCATGTGTAGCTATTTAAAATTAAGATAAAAAATTTGTACCTCAAAAAAACACATTTCAGGGGCACCTGGGTGGCTCAGTGGTTTAAAGCCTCTGCCTTTGGCTCAGGTCGTGATCCCAGGGTCCTGGGATTGAGTCCCGCATAGGCTCTCTGCTCAGCAGGGAGCCTGCTTCCTCCTCTCTCTCTGCCTGCCTTTCTGCCTACTTGTGATCTCAGTCAAATAAATAAATAAATCTTTTAAAAACACACACACACACACATTTCAAGTGTTCAGTAGTCAGTTGCATGTGAGTCGTGGCTACCATATTTAAGTCACACAAATACTGAACGCTTCCATCATTGCAGAACTGCAGTGGACAGTGCTGCAGGATTTTAATACGGTCCTGTCGAGTCTTTTTTTTTTTTTTTTTAAGATTTTATTTATTCATTTGACAGATATCACAAGTAGGCGGAAAGGCAGACAGAGAGAGAGGAAGGGAAGCAGGCCCCCTGCCACGCAGAGAGCCCGATGCCAGGACCCTGGGATCATGACCTGAGCCGAAGGCAGAGGCTTTAACCCACTGAGCCACCCAGGCGTCCCGGTCCTGTCAGGTCTTCTATACTAGCTTTGGTTCTTGATTCCCCAGTTTGTAGTTGGAAGTGGGAGTATCCAGTTATCTCTGTTACTGTTTTCTCTCCTGTTTGTTTAGCTCTTACTACCTGCTGCTCCTCAGTGTCCTCATTCAGTTAAACATGGAAGTGATTGGCATAGTTTGGATGCACATGGTAAATACTCAGATGGTAGCTGTTAACATTTCTGTCATTGTTCTCATCTCTTTGGTTCTCTTGTAGTATAAAGGAAGAAAGACAAGTTCATTGCTCACATCCTGTTTTAATTCTCCATATCATTAGTTCTGACCATAGTTCCTTTTAGGTAGGTTTTAGTTAGGTAGGTTTTAGTTCTGCTACCATGGGTAGTTACGATTTTTTCTTTTATTCTTTTCAAATTTTATATTTCCTTTTTTATGTCATCTTACTGCCCTTTCATCTTCCCTGTTTCCATGTAAGTTGTGTTATCTTTTACTCTTCTGGAGATGTGAGAAGTTTCATTAATTAATTGTTTTACCAAACTTGTTTAATAGTTTTCTGGATTTCTAAATTTCTCAGATTTGCTTCCTTTTCCCTTATTCTGCAGTATTCTCACAGTCCCCATGCTGAGGGTTTTTTTCTCTTTCATTATTCTTAAAAAAATAAGTTGATCTATCCAGACTTTGTGATTTCACTACAGAAAGTTAATAGCTGGGTGTGTTTGTTTCCTGTCACGATTCTGGAGGGTAGAAGTTTGAAATCAAGGTGACAGCCCTTGCTGCCTCTGAAGGCTCGCAAAAGAAGAATCCTTTCTTGCCGCTTCCTACTTTCTTTGCTCATGGTTGCTAGCAAACCGTAGCATTCCTTGGCTTGTAGCAGCATATCTTCTGTCTCTGCCTCTCTTTTTACATGATCATCTTCCCTGTGTGCCTGTGTCTTTGTGTTTTCACATGGTCTTATTATGGATGCCATTTACTGAGTTTAAGGCCACCCCAATTCAGTATATCACTTCGTGTTAAACTAATCACGTGAGCAAAATTCTGTTTACCAATAAGGTCACATTCTGTAGTTCTGGTTGAGCATGAATATTGCGGTGGGGTCCGGGGATGGTGGGGGGGCTCTATTCTACTCAGTAAACTGACCATTTGTCCTAGTCTTCTACTCATATGATGGTTGAATCTTTTTCTTAATTCTAAATCTGGAAAAGTATTACTCCTAATTCCTGGGTTTCAGCAACTTTCCTACTTAATACACCTTTGCTCTACTTGGAGAAATAGTTGGACTTCATTTTACTCCAACTGCCAGTTTTCTGAAGCAATTCTGCACTACTGAGTTTACTGTGTGAAGAACTTGAATTCCCTGTTTATGGAAAAACTTACAGGTTTACCTGCCTCCTTTTTTTTTTTTTTTTACCTGCCTCCCTAATTTTTTTTTTAATTCTGTAAAGTATAAAGAATGATAATAACAAACATTACGTACATACCATCTTAAATGTTAGTATTTTAACCTTTTTTTAATATTTAAAAGAACATTACAGATGAAGAAAGTTTATTTTATTCTGTTATCTCCTCTGCCTGCTTCTTTCTGCAGAGGTAACCACTATCATGAATTTAGCATCATGGACCCAGTTCAGGTTCTCTTAGATTTTTTACTGGACATACATGTATCCATGAGGAACCTGCAGTATGTATTGTTTAGTTTAACGTTCATACGAAAATTTATGTAAATGCTGTCACGGTGTACGTATTCAGCAAGTTGGTTGGTGTGTGTGTTTTTTTAACTCATTGTTGCCATTTCAAGATCTCCATGTTGATAGACATAATTTTAGTTCATCTTTTGTAAATAGTCCACATTTCCTTAAAAAAATAGTGTTGTGGGTGTGAGTATATCTGTATCCCGTTTGTTGACTTCAGTGTTCTAAATTTAACTTCTGTTTTGCGCTTAATAATTGTGTTCATATATTCTGTGTCCTTTGGCCTCCTTTCTTTTTCTCTCTGAAACATATTTGGTCTGTAACATTGCGTATGGTTAAAGTATACAGCGTGTTGATTTGATCATTGATAGTGCGGCATGCCTGCCACTTGTAGCCTTAGCTAATCCCTCTATCATGTCACAGATCTATCATTTCTTTCTTGTGGGAGAAATAATTAAGATCTAGTCTCTTTGCATATTTATAATATAATACTTTTGTTTCTGTAGTCACTATACCGTGTATTAGGTCCCCAGGACTTATTTATCTACTAACTGCAGGTTTATACTTTTAAACAACCTCTCTTATTTCCTATCTCCATTTCTGTTTGGGTTTTTTTTTTTTTTTTACGCATATGTATTCATACAGTTCCAGGATTACTGGTTACATACAGACAAATTCATGGTTATTTCTTCTTTTCCATCTTAACCTTTTATCATTTTGTTGTTCCCCTTTTGATCTTTAGTAATGATTTTACTTTAAATGGATGTCCTGATAAATACTTGCTAGGTATATCTTTTTTCATGTCTTTGTTTTCACTTTTTCTGTGACCGTTTGTTTTAGCAGAGATGCATTTACATTTACTCTGATTACTATTAGATTTGGAATCATTGCTTCCATAATTTTTTTTTAAGTCTTATCATCTCTTGGCCTGTTTTTGTTTTGTTGTTCTTTCCTCTTCTGCTTTTGGGTTTCATTTCTTACTATTTTGGGAATAATAGGACTTTGGAATGCTTCTTTTTAAAACATCTTTTTTTTTTTTTTCATTATCTATAATTTATCTTTAATATTTTGGTTACCTTGTTTTTATTTTTTTATTTTTTAAATTTGTTTAAGTTCCACACCCAACATGGGACTTGAACTCATGACCCTGAGATTAAGAGTTAGATGCTCTTGACCAACACATTTACCATTCTTTTTTTTTTTTTTTAAGATTTTTATTTATTTATTTGACAGATCACAAGTAGGCAGAGAAGCAGGCAGAGAGAGAGGGGGAAGCAGGCTCCTCACCGTGCAGAGAGCCTGATGCGGGGCTTGATCCCAGGACCCTGAGATCACACAACCTGAGCTGAAGGCAGAGGCTTTAACCCACTGAGCCACCCAGGCACCCCACACATTTACCATTTTTGCTCATAGTTAATTTTTGAGTCCCACTCTCCTCCTTGCTAAACCGGCTGAGCCATCCAGGTGTCCCTCCTTAATGTTTTTAAAGCTTTGACCAGTGAAATGGACTGTCTGGGCCTCTCACTTTTTTTAGGCATATATATGCTATTCCCTTATTAGATGGAATACAAAAATATGTTAACATTTAAACATCACAGAAATGCATAATTTTGTATACACACATACTACATATGTATACACAGTTTCCAGTTTTTAACTTAACTAGTGCTTTTTTGAGTTCTTTATCTTAATCTCTTCCTTTAGTTTTTATTTTGTCATTTTTGCCATATTCTTTTCCCTCTACACCTAGTCTGTTGGCTGTTGACTTAAGGGTATGCTAGAGCCACAAAATGGAATGTTCATTTTTCAGCTAATTGATGCCATGGGTTAGTTTATGAGGAAAACCTATTTCCATTTTAAGATTTATTATTTTGATAACTTTTTCTAATTTATTTTTAATGTTTTAAGTTTTGGTGCAATTTCTAGATCTACCTAATTACCTAAATCCTCCCATTCATCTATATGATCTGTGGTTTTCATCTCCTGCCGGCATATTCTCTTTCAGTTCTATCTGAAAGAGAAAGCTAGTGCTGATTAAATAGAGAGCAAGGGATATTTTTTCCCAAAACAGTACTGGCTAATGTCTACACAGTAGTGTCATGTTTAGTTGGTATAATTCCCTTTCAGTGCCATCTACAATTGCAGCTTATTAGAATTCTAGTGCGAGTTGCCCAGTCTGACCTTCACAGGACCTGCTTTACATGCCCACCCATCTGTGTGGTTGCATGAAGGAGGCAGTGGGGAATGTCGATAAAGACCATGTTGTTCTCATATTTATCTTTCTCCTGTACATGTCTGTAAAGGCAAATAGTTTTCAAGAGAGGCTTGTGCTGACACTGAGTGCAGCTCTTGCAGTCATCGTAGACTTTTTGCTAGCAGTTTCCAGGCTACCCTTTTGTTTTTGTTACAACACTACCCTTGCTCAGAGCATCCCTTCTCATGGTGCTGTTCCACAGGGAAGTCCTTTTCTTCTAGAATTGTATGCTGTATGCTGCCCAGATGACTTTATGGGTCGTGATTTAGCACATGGCAGATTTGTCCGTCCTAACACTAGAGCCTAGGAATCCTGCATTCAGCATGACCTGAAGTTTTCTCCTCAAAGCATTAAAATTGTTCACAAAACAAAACAAAAAACCTTTTTTTAAGCCCCCCCTCCAATATTAAGAAGTCTTTTAAAGAGTTAGATTACATAGCAGGCGAGGTTCATTCTTAACCTGCCTGCATGTATACTAAGAAAGTTTAATGGGAATAATTTTTATCCCCTTGAATTTACTCTAATATAAAGACTGTGGTGTGAACAGTCACCATACCAAATTTCTTTTCTTTTTTTTTTTAAGTTTTTATTTATTTATTAGAGCATGAGAAGGGGAGAGGGTCAGAAGGGGGGAGAGAGGCAGACTCCCCACGGAGCAGGGGTTCTGAAATGGGACTCCATCCTAGGACCCTGAGACCACAAACTGAGCCTAAGGCAGACACACTTAACCCACTGAGCCACCCAGGGGCCTCCAAATTTATTTTCATTGCTTAGGCATGAACTTTATAACTATGGATCTTGGACTCGTCAAAATGTAGCTAATGAGTTCTGTGTAGTCCAGGGAAACGTGCCACCTTGTTTGAGACCATCTGAAAGTCTTTAGAAGGAGTTGTGAATAGAACAGGAGAGGTGTGATTGGTTATTCAGGCTCTTCAGTGGATGAAATTGCTGGAGAGAGCAAGTCATGTCCATGTGGGAATCAGGCGCCAATTATTCATCTCAGGGACCGTTGAAATGCATCAAGATGGTGGAAACATTCAGGTTTTATAAGGTTCCCAACACAGTTTCAGTAGCTTTAAACTCACAAGTTTGGTACCTACGTAAGTGCTTAGGTCTCTGGCGGCAAGTGAGTTTTGTCATTGAAGAAGAAGCAAGTTTACTTAATTGCTTTGAAGGTTATTATGTGGGAGGAAAGGGACTCTCTTTTCTTAAGGTTCTTTTTGTTTTTGTTTATTTGAGGGAGAGAGACAGAATGAGTGGGAGAAAGTGGCAGAGGGAGAGGGAGAAGCAGACTCCCCACTGAGCAGGGAGCCCGACTCTGGGCTCGATCCCGGGATCCTGAGATCATGATCTGAGCTGAAGGCAGACATTCAACCATGTGAGCCACCCAAGCGCCCCAAAAGGGACTCTCTTTAACAAAGTAATTGAACTTCTGGTTAGTAGTGGTATATAGTGATCTAGAAAGAGTCTTTTGAATCTTTGGGATAATGAGAGAGAGCTGGCTTTTATCAGACACTGAATTATCAGTTTTGTTTGGCTTTTCACAGGTTCACCGGAATAGCACAACGCGCTCTGGCTGTGATGTGAACCCCTCCTGCGCACTGTGCGGCTCGGGCAGTACCGTCACCATGCCTCCAGAAATTCACTATGAAGCCCCTCTGTTGGAACGCCTTTCCCAGTTGGACTCTTGTGTTCACCCAGTCCTAGCATTTCCAGATGGTAAGAAAGGCCACAGAATATAAAGTTTAAATGAGACTTAAAGGCTTCAAAGTGAAAGAAAGTCAGCCAGGATCCTGGTACAATCTGGTGCTATCAGGGTATCAATTTCAGTCAACATCGTCACTTAGAATTTTGCAAATAGGGTGCAGCAGATCTGCCAGACCAGAATGTGCCACTAAAAGATTGCAACTTGCCAGGAGAGAGATTTCCCCCCAGCCTTTCAAATGGCTCCTGACCCTGAAATAAAACCCTGCCTCGCTTTGCTAGCCATATGGCCCAAGTTTTCTACTAATATTACCACTTTTATTAGAAGTCACCTGACAGCAGGAATAATTCGATCAAGCTCTTTCTTAATCAAGGGAGTTCTGATAACAAGTCCTGGAGCAGCTAGCTGTAGGATTTAGGTAGGGGGGGGGGGAAGAATTCAGTAATTTGAAAAACAGATAAAGGAGAGGGGATTATCGTAATGCAGTGTTTGATCAATTCTCACACAGAAGAGGGCATCCTCTAGGGTAGGTGTCAGTAATTACTATTTTTTATAAAGTTTCATTGGAACACAGCCAGCCCATTTGTGTACAACATTGTCATTGGCTGCTTTTCTGCTAGAGTGGCAGTAATATTACATAGTTCACCAGACTGAACATGGTTTGGCCTGCAGTGCCCAAATTATTTATCATCTGTCCCCCCCCCCTTTTTTTAAAAGATTTTATTTATTAATTTTGACAGAGAGAAATCACAAGTAGACGGAGAGGCAGCCAGAGAGAGAGAGGGGGAAGCAGGCTCCCTGCTGAGCAGAGATCCTGATGCAGGACTCGATCCCAGGACCCTGAGATCATGACCTGAGCCGAAGGCAGCAGCTTAACCCACTGAGCCACCCAGGCGCCCCTCATGTGTCCCTTTTAAGGAAAAGTTTATAAACTTTTGGACCATACGGATAGCAAGCTAGGCAGGGTTTTTATTTCAGGTCGGGAGTGGTGGAGCAGTAAATAAACTTTAGAACATAATGAGTGGGAAACCCTAACACATCTTCTGTGTACTTCAGATTCCAAGGTTCATTGGCTTTTACCTTCTCTTACCATTTGGATTATAGCTCATATAACTTGAGATTTTTATTTGTATAGCATTTTATGGTTTACAAAGGACCTTCTACTTGTTTTATTTGCTTCTCTCAGGAATCTTGGAAGGTGTTAACTTCAGTTTGTGGTAGATTAAGAAAAGGCTCAGAAAAGTTGTGCTTTATCTTGGGCTGAATGGTAATGAGTTTTTAATGGTTCTAGAATTCAGACCCATGTCATCTGATGTGTGTCCTTCATTTCACTATATAATATGCTTCTACCCAGCCAGGTTATTCAGGGAAATCAGTTTTCTACCCATTTCTAGACTCGGACTGTAAGTGGAGCCGCCTGGAAAACTTAGGAGCATTTCTTGGGTTGCTCTCTCAGGATCACATTTGCATTTCTCAGGATCTCATATTTGAATAAAGAAGCCTGAAGCCTGTAGTTACATTCTGATTCTGATAAGGCCTCTTCCATACTCACTGAATATCAGCTTATAAACATGGCGATCATTTCTTTGTCAACTGCATTACCATGTACAGTTGGGAATTGTCTTCCCCATCCCCCAGTCACATATGCTCAGACTCTCTGTCTCACAGACTGGTGCCTTTACACTTCCTTACTCCATCCAGTTTCAAACTATTGTAGGTAGCATTGAGGGAGAAAGGAAGGAAAGATGTGGAGACTCTCCTCTCTGGTCTTTAGCATCTTCACTTTCCTGCCTGCCTTTAAATACTTTTCCTTTCTCATTGTCTCCCAGTCTCACACAGCTCCTAACCATGATACTGGGGTTTGGACAGGAGAGTTGGTCATTAAATTTCCTTACGAGACTGTAAAGGAGAATATATATATATTTATTATTTCAAGTAGGATGTAGGAACATATTTGCCTTAGACTTTCTGTGGTTTGACTTGGGTGAGACCGTTACCACAGTTAATACTGTTCCTTTTGGATAATTTTGTTTTGATCCAAACAAATTACCACATTCAGAATGTTTGTAAGTTGTAAGGTTTTCACAAAGATGTCCAACTCACAAAGGGCACCATTCTTCTGTGTGAATAGCACTTCCCAAGTATCGAGATTCCCCATGGATCACTGTGTAGAATAGTAAGTAACTAGCGGCCAATGTAACACCTGACCTTTGGGTCACTCTTTTACAGCCAGTTCCCTTGGAGATACTTGGAGATGGCAAGATTTCCAGGTAGTTTTACTAATGGTTCCTAACCTTGTTTGTAGGTGGGATGGGAACCAACTGCAGCTCTCAGTCCTAGAGCTCTTTCTCCCATGTTGACCACCCCTCAGCCATTTAGATTAAGTGTGGCTAGAGATGGTAGAATTGGAGGAGCTGGAGGAGCTGGGTGCCCGGCTGCAAGGTGAAGGCATTAGAGTGTGGTAACTCTTCAGTACTCCTAGGAGGGGGAGCTTGTTTCCTTAACAAGCCAGTCAATCCTTAGCATGGAAATGTAGAGGAAGTCTAAAACCTTGGTACAATGTTAACTTGAGTTTGAGCTTCATAAGAGCACCACCTGCTGGCCTTGAGGATCTATGCTATTTTGAGAGCGCTTACCCAAGACTGGTGTATGTGAGGCTACCGCAGTTTAACCAGCAGGAGGAGGAAGTGAGTATTATGAAACAAACCTAGAAAATTCGCTTGAGAAAATGGTGGAAAGTAATGAGCAAAACAGTCAAGTGAATCGTGAAATGTCAGACCCCTCCAGTAAGCATGAAGTCAGTCTTTTCATTTTGTCTGAGGAAATAGTAACTTTAAAATGATGTTAGTTTCCTTCTGTTTCCTATTTTCTGTTTTAACACTTCTGTTTTCCTTTTACTGACCTGACCAGGCATCTGCACCCTCTTCTCTGATAATGGCACTTGAACGGCATGGCCTGTGTGGGGATGGAATGTGTGAAGTCTTCTGGCTGAATGGGTCCCTATTGTGTTCTCTTCTGTTTCATACCCTTTCATTGCTTACCTTCAGATCCTGCATATCTAATCCCATTTCAGAGCTTTAGCGCTACATGGATCTCAGGTGTTATGACTTTATTTAGAGCATGAACTCAGACCAGCAATTCCTAAGAGATCATTTTTGTTCATTGGCTGGGGGATTTAACGGACTTCCAGTTCATTCTTAGAGGAGTTAAACACACAGCAAGTTTCTAGCAAAGTAAAACAGCCTGTGTGCTTTGAGCAGTTTGTTATTATCCCTAACTGTCTGTTCGGTGGGTTTATTGGGGAAATTGCTCTTGATTCTGCTTAATACCTCAGCTCTAGGGCACACGGTGGTATTCTTCAATTATAGCAGCTTCTCCCTTCAGAGCATTAGATGAGGGTGGGGGATTAGGTATGGTTCTGGAGTCTGATGTAATGTGGAGAGAGTCAGGGACGCCTGGGTGGCCCAGTTGGTTAGGCGACTGCCTTCATCTCGGGTCATGATCCCAGGATTGTATTAGGCTCCCTGCTCTGCCAGGACGGGGAGGTGGTGGCAGTGTGGGGGGCCTGCTTCTCCCTCTCCTGCTTCCACTGCCAGCGCTCTCCTCTCTTTCTGTCGAATAAAACCTTTTAAAAAAAGAAGGGGAGAGATTCCGTCAGTCTAGGCTAGCAGTAACAAATACTGTCATCTCTTGTGCTTACTCTGATTGGTGGTGGCTTTGTATCATCTATAATTTTTAAAGATAAATCTAAGGTCTCGGGGTACCATAGGGGAAACAGTGCTTTGATTTTTTTATTTTTGTCTGCAACAGAGGAAGGGAGAGCTCTAGAGCATGTGTGCTGGGATGTTACCTTCCCAGATCTAGGCCTGCCACCTCATTTTACCAGTAAAGCTAAAAAGCCCAGCTAAGTGGTTTGTTCTTGTTTTTGCCTTCTACTCAGTAATGGAACTAGGACCTGAATCCAGGCCTTCTCATGTCTAGTCAGGGTGCTGTTTCCATTATAAATCAGGTCTCTTAAATTCTTCCCTACCTCCTTTTTTCCTGGCTTAATTTTCAGGTTTGGTAGAGCAGTGACTGGATAAAGTAAAAGGAAAACGTGAAATCACTATTGCTTTTGTTGTTCCATTATATAGACTTGGCCAGTCAATCACTATTGCTTCTGTTGTCCCATTATATAGACTTGGCCAGTCAATCACTATTGCTTCTGTTGTCCCATTATATAGACTTGGCCAGTCAATTCTTCTGTTGACGAGGGGTGTCCTGGGATATGGAGGAAGTGTTTTCCCCTTTGTGAGGCCTCTGGACATTCCAGCTTAGCCCAGTTTTCAGAGTGCCTCCAGACAATGCTTTATTTCCTACACATCCTTTTCCCTAACCATTTTGAATTACAGCAAAAAATACCGTTAATAGCCTCAAGTCAATCTTGATTGTTTTTTAATGGGAAATCCTTTTTTAAAAAAAAATTAGCCCTTCTTTAGGAGGGTGGGGAGAATCAAACAATTTTATTGAGGGACTCGGAGAGGAGTGGAAGGGCTGGAAACATAACGAGATCCAACAGCCTCGGTCTGGTTGGTATCTCCCCAACTTTGAGGTAGCTGAAAGCTGATGTTTATCTTTTAAGGTTGGGATAGGTGAATTTGTTTTTAAGTGTGGAAAAGAAGGAATGAGTATGCCAAAAAAAAAAAAATTCAGAAGACAGCACTGTCCTTACATACTGTACCTCAGTACTTAGACATATAGCAAATATTTATTACCTTTAAAACTTCAGTAGGTCTCCTGATTTGTTGGGCTGCCATAATAAATGGCATAACAGTGGTCTTTTCACAGAACTGGAAAATAATGTCTGGTGCTGAGACCTGGCTGCTTTCCGACTGAGGAAAGGCATCCCTGAGAACAGAATTATTTTATTCACCCAGGGTTATAAGTTCATTCCAGTCCTGAGAAGCCCAGTGTTCAAATTTGTTCTTAAAGTGTCATGAGGTCCATGGTATATACTATAGAAAAGAGTGTTTAAATGTTTTCACACTATAGAACTGCCTTGAAAAATACCCTATACACTCCACTTCTTGCCAGTAATTTGAGAAATCTTAACATTCCACCTTTCCATTCTCTGAACCAAATAATCTCATGGTGTGGTGGCTGAGAGTGTGGGCTCGAGGGTTCTACATACCTGAGTTTGAGTGTTGGTTGACTTACTAAACTGTGTATCCTTAAACAGTTAATTCACCTCTTTGAACCTGTTTGGTCTTTGAAAAAAGATCATAATGATGCTTATATCAAAATGAAATACAGATTTTAAATTAATTCTCAAGTGTAAGACCTGTAAAAAGAAAACTGCCAAACAATGCTGAGAGAAAATTAAAGAAAACCTAATAAGCAAATAGATCTACCACGTTCATGGATTGAAAGACTTGGTGTTGATGGCAGAAAAGAAAGCATTTCTCTTAGATTGACCTTAGAGTCCGGAAATACACAACGAGCTGTTTTGTATTTGAGTTTTTTCCAGAAGCCTGAAGAAGAAACAGACCACCTAGAATTAAGGAAGAATCCGCTTCCATTTTATCTACAGCACTGAATGTTAGAATAAAGTAGAGTAGTAGTGACAGTTTTTAAGGTCTGAGAGAAAAATGGTTTCAGTCTAGAAAAATTTTTTTCTAAAGAAATTACTTAATGGCACGTTCTTAAGAAAATAAAAAACAGAACTAAGAAAGTGAAAAGGTACAATAATGGTAAACCAAAGTGGTAAAAATTATAGTTTAAAAGATTAATTTTGATGTTGAGTATTAACTAATCGGCAAAAAAGAACCGATTAGAGGCCCGTGGGGGCCTCTGGGGCCTGGGTGATAGGGAGGTGAGGAGCTAGGAAGGAGGGGGCCTAGTTCTCAGTAGATGGTAAGTATTTGTTGAATGAATATATCCTGATTAATTGTGTTGATAGTATTAGGTTTAAATGTTTTAGACTCTAGGAGAATTGAAGCAGGGTGTTTATCAATCTTTGGAACCAGTAAAGTTTAACAGACTTGGTAGAATTCCTGAACAAAGAAAACTCCATTGATATATCAAAAGGTGTTTTTAGATGGGGTGTATGTTTGTTTAATTTGAAAATGAAAGGCAAAAGTGACTTGCTTGTGAATAAAAGAATGACCTTCAGTAAGGTTCAGGTAACCAGCTGCTCCACAGGACAGTGCTTGCCCTGCCAGGCCATCCTGCCCACTGGGCACAGAAGAAAGGGTGTGATGTGGACCCTCACTGGGTGGGGAGCGCGGGTTCCCGGTAGATGCATCTCCCTTCTTGAGAGAGGAGTCCAGAGGCCAGGTGTCTGGACTAACCCGCAGTGTTTCGTGTTTCTCACAGATGTTCCCACAAGCCTGCACTTCCAGAGCATGCTGAAATCTCAGTGGCAGAACAAGCCTTTTGACAAAATCAAACCTCCCAAAAAGTTTTCACTTAAGCACAGAGCACCCATGCCGGGCAGCCTGCCAGATCCAACTCGTAAAGACAGGCACAAGTTGGTCAACTCCTTCCTAACAACAGCCAGTAAGTTCCGGAGGACCTGGGATTCGTCCTCTGGTTATTCTCTTTTCCTTTTGTATTCTCAAGTTACTGTTTTGCTGTGGCAGTATCTCGGGGTTGGGAGAAGCAGTTGGCTCATAGAAATTCAGCTCACAGTCTACTTCTGCTTGTCTTGGATGTTCTCACATGGACTTCGAAGGCTATTCCAGACACCAGGCGTCTCGGGGCAAGACCCAGAGTGCGGGATGAACAGCTGGCAGTGACATGGCATTGGCTCCAGCTGTGGGCAGGCTGTCTCCTGTAGCCTGGTTGCAGATCTCTCTGCTCAAGGGCCCTGTGGGCTGCCCAGCCTGTCCTGGCCCTCGTGCTGTCTGCTAGGACTGGCAGTCCCAGAGGACTCTCCTGCTGCCCTGGGTGTCTGTCACTGGCCTAGAGCGAACTTGAGAGCTTGGAACTCAAATAAAAGATGGAGAGAAGATTTCACAGCTCCTTTTCTGTTCCCCTCTTCAGAGCTGTCCCATCACCAAACTCGGCCTGACAGGACCCACAGGCAGCACTTAGACGATGTGGGGGCCGTGCCTATGGTGGAACGAGTGACAGCGCCAAAAGCAGAGCGCTTGCTCAACCCACCGCCACCTGTGCACGACCCAAACCCCAGCAAAATGAGATTGCGAGACCATTCATCTGAGAGAAGTGAAGGTAGGGCCAGGCCCGGCACCTCTGCCTGCATCTGCATCTGCTCAGGGCTTTCTGGGGCAGCCTGGGCTTCTCTCAATCGCCCCCAGCTTTGTCCTTCACTTTCTAGGAAGGCAGAGTAGAGGGACCCCTACCGCT
This sequence comes from Mustela nigripes, assembly GCF_022355385.1. Lineage (NCBI taxonomy): Eukaryota > Metazoa > Chordata > Mammalia > Carnivora > Mustelidae > Mustela > Mustela nigripes. The sequence goes on from NC_081572.1 coordinate 16,521,041, forward strand.
TCTAAATGCAGGTTACTTCTAACTGCTGCAGCGACCTCCGCCCAGCCCCCTACCTCCCGCAACCAGTTTGCTTCACCTTTTTATCCTCTAGGCTTAGAAAGCGTTTTGCTTTTACCATGTTTTTACCATGCTTTTACCATTGCTGGTATTTGTGGCTTGTGCTGGAAGGAGAGCTGGTTGAGGTGGCCACGTATCCCTCTTTTCTCTTGACTTCTGCAGTGTTGAAGCATCACACGGACATGAGCAGTTCGAGCTACCTGGCGGCCGCCCAGCATCCCCCACACAGCCCCCTGGTGCGACAGCTCTCCACCTCCTCAGACACGTCGGCACCCACCAGCTCTAGCCCACAGGTCACGGCCAGCGCGTCTGTAAGTACCTGTGCGGAGCTGGCTGGCCAGTCCCTCTGCAGTCCCAGCTCCTCAGAGGGCTCTGGAGGACAGTGCGGGGAGTGGGCTGTGAGGCCCAGGGCATTTGGGGGTGCTCAGCTCACCACGATGTGTCATTTTTTAGCCCAAGGGATGGTATTTGACCTTGTGTTCTCCGTGGTGGGAAGTTGGATGCTGAGACACACCCTGAAGGTGGTCTGTGGGGTTAGGTCTCACCCAGCACTCAGCAGTAGCATGGCTTTGATCCCATTGGTTCCAGAAGCTCACCCGCGAGGAGCGGTAGTGGACAGGTACTTAGGAACACTGGAGGCATTCCATTTCCTTAGTTTCACTCTCCTGGTGAGCGGAGGGGAGAAGGCAGGGCCTCGCGCCATCCCTGAAAGCTGTCAGCACAGCCATTCCAGACACACATTCCCGCTAGTTTCTTTCTCATATTTAATTCCTCAGTGTTTGCCTCCTTGAAACATATACCTAGAGCTTCTTGGTGCCCACTGACTGGTCCTTTCTGTGGTATTTATGATAATAATGGTGATGGTGCTAATAAAATGGTGTTTCTTGTGTCTGTTCTTCATGCTTTTCTGTGTTAGCTCATTCAATCCCAATACTGCCCTTTGAGATGTAGGTGATATGAAGGATTCTTACTCTGTTGGCAGGGAAACTGAGGCTTTGTAAGGTTAAGTAAACTGCAAAGGGATGCAGCTTGTGAGGGTTATGACTGCCACTCAGCCCCAAGCCGTGTGACCACAGAGCCAGCTCTTCGCCATGACATGCACGTGTGAGCTCGGCGTCACTGAGGTCACTCGTGGGGGTGTGCACACGCTAGAGCCCCCTTCAGAGCACACTTCAGGAAACGTATAAGCTCACAAATGGGCTCGCTTTGTTCTCTGTCTTTGCTCTTCAAAATCACTCTTTTCCGAATGACCTCTTTATTCCTCCCTTTTACCTCTGTCACCCACAGATTTTGGTCTAAATAGGTGTGTAGTGTCTATCACAAACTCCGTTTCCCATCAGAGGATATCAGTCAACCAGAGGATTCCGGTCTGAACTCTTGAGATCTGACAGTTGGAGAGACTTCAGCGCTCTTTCCCTTCCTGGCCCTCCTTGTCTGGAGGATGTTCCCTTAGGCCTGAATTGTTTGAAATTTTTTCTTATTAATTATTGAGTACAGATTTTGTATCTGCACTGACCTTTATGGCTCTCACTGCCTGATGTTTTCTAAAAGTGTGGATTTATTTAATAGTAAGAAGGAGGATAGGCCAGATACCGAAAATGAGGGGGAGAAACGGGGGTGGGGGGTTGTGTGGGGTAGCGCTGCCTGAAAGCTGTTGGGCACCTCAGAAACCTCTTGTGGCTTTAAAAAAAAAAAAAAAAAGGAAATCCCTGAGGATTCTGATTTGGTAGAGAAGGCATCCCAGAACCTTTTGCTTGCTTCTATGCTTTGTTCCTTTTCTCCCCTTTCCTTCTTGGCAAAGCACTCTTCATCTTGCTTCTGAGAAACCACTTTCCATTCCCATCACCTGTTTTGCCCCTCTGGCTCTAAACAGGAGAGAGTAGTTGAATTAGACCCAATGAGTGCCTGGTGGGAGGCAGGGCTCAAGCCCTATTGACCAATCTATCTATCTATCTATTTACTTACTTACTTACTTACATACATACATACATACATACATAGTAGAAAACTTGATGTTGAGACAGAACTCCACGGGTATTGTCCTCAGCCCACTCCAATCTCTTGTCTTTGAAGGTACTAACAGCAGGCCCAGAAGATTCAGGGGAAAACACACCTGTTTCTGCCAGCTCCACATTCAGTCTTGACCAGGCTGCAGGGAGAGCGCTCTCTTGAGCTCCCCTGAGGTACACTTCCAGTCATGGGATGTGTCCTTTTAGCAGAGATGGGCCAGTGGTAGAGGCTTCAGGGTGTGAGGTCACTGAGCCTTAGCTCTTAGACCCAGGCAAGATTTGCAGAATTCTCTTCGACTGGTTAACCAGTTTTACCTTAAATTTGTGAGGTAGAGGCCATCTGTCCTCATTTGACAGAGAAGGAAATGGAAAAAGACGTTGTGGTGGGCTGACATGAGGGGCGACAGCAGCTAAAGGCCTGGCCCAGGAAGCACCACCTGTTGGCATTCTCAGAATGCCTGAAGGGATGGGTTGAATCAATCCCGTATCACCCTCCAGGAGCAGAGAGTGGGGTGGTTAGTTGTAGGGAACGGTGTCTTCCTCATCATGCTTCATGAGCTGATCGCACTTGGGGCTTGGCTTTGAAATGCAGCCCCTTGGGTGTCTCCAGCTGTGCTGTTGCCATGGTAGCACATGTGTCATCCCACTGTTGCCCTCTGGCCCCTCTCCACTCAGCCACCAGTGTCTGTTTCAGGGTGGGCCCTTCGCTATCTGGGCCCAAGCAGCTGGTGGACTTTGCCTGCGTCCGAGAAACCAACCAAGGCCTTCAGCTCCCTCCTGTATTCCTTCTTTGGCCTCCGAGCTGCTGTAGATGCTCACCTTGTCCTCTGATACAGGGCCCTTGTTAGTCTTCTTCCCTAAGAATTTGAACTTCTCAACCTGCAGAAGCAAATCTCTCTTCTTCAGGAGTGAGCTGTGTGGGCAGATCCAGGTCCTCTTCCTCTGTTTCCCTCCACTCAGCTCCACTGATAGAGCTAGAAAGCTCTCCACTCTTCCCCAGTAGTCAAAAAGACAGGATATCCCATAGGGCTGAGCAGATGGTGGGTGCAGACTTAGCTGAAGAGTTCAAATCCGCAAGAAGGAGGTGCTTTCATGACGTCCAAGGTTAGATGATCCGTTGAGCTGAGCCTGTGCCCTGAGGTCTTTCCAGGATGAGGAAGCTCCCGTTTCTCAACCCTAAGGGTGCACTAGGTTTAGGGAAGCGTTGGCTGTGGGGGCCTCTAGGGCCTGGGTGATAGGGTCATCCTTTCTGCTTCCCCTTGCTATCTCTAACGGAGGGGGTAGTTAAAGTGTATGTGGGGGAGTCAGAAGCACAGCCTGACTTTAGGCCTCAAGGTGAGCACCCCTGCAAAAATTCAGTAGAAGTCTTCTTCCACATGAGCCCACGAAGGAAGAGCCTCGGGAGCCACATGGTGGCTCTCCTGAGGATGTCACAGGGGGAGACCTCGTCCTCAGTGCAGGTGGCCGGGTGCTGGCCATCCTATTCTATGTCCCAGGTGTCGGATTTGACGTTTGCAGAATTGTGCCTCCCTTGTAAATACACTTTTTTAAGTGGTACATACGACTTTGGGGCTTAGACTTTTTTTCTTTTTTTTCCGTCTTTTTTAAGATTTTACTTATTTCTTTGACTGAGACACAGCAAGAGAGGGAAGCCAAGCAGGGGGAGTGGGAGAGGGGGAAGCAGGCTTCCCACGGAGCAGGGCGCCTGATGTGGGGCTCAGTTACAGGACCCTGCACATCGTGCCCCGAGCCGAAGGCAGATGTCCAACAACTGAGCCACCCAGGCACCCCTTTAAACTCACCTTTGTCTTACAGCAGCCAGTGAGGAGGAGAAGGGGAGAGAGCTCATTCGACATTAACAACATTGTCATCCCAATGTCTGTTGCTGCAACAACTCGTGTAGAGAAACTACAGTACAAGGAAATCCTTACTCCCAGGTAGAGGCCTTTGCTCATCGGCTTCTTGCCCTTTTCTTCCATTACTGCCTCTTTCTCCTCTTGTCCCCGAGCCTTAGGTTTGTCATGTCTTTAAGAGAAATTCTTCCCTGATAACAGTGAAATTTTTTCTGTATATCATTCTCTCGTTCTCTTAATAAAGAGTACCAACCAGACCTCAGGCCACATGCTGGCTGTAGCCGTGTTTGTCTGACAGCCTAGTGTGTTCCCAGTAGTGAGTTCGTTGTCTGCAGCAAAGCAGGATTTCACCTGGGAATCACACCCGCTTTTGTGGACAGCTTCAGAAGTGGGCAGCCCCGTGTATGTGCTCTCACAGGCTAGCAGTCTGCCGGGGCTGGCAGTGGTCCCCTGCGGACAGTTCCTTTGCCTGCTGTTTGTCACAGCTCCCAGCCGGCTCCCTGTGTCTGTCCTTTGTGGGGCCCCTCTCTGAGGCCTTGGGAATACCAAGGCAGAGGGCAGCGCGCTCTCACACAGACACACTCAACTGCCTGGCTGCCCTGCTCTCTCACACTTGTCCTGTCTTGATTTTGGCAGCTGGCGTGAGGTCGATCTTCGGTCTCTGAAGGGGAGTCCTGACGAAGAAAATGAGGAGGTAACAGCATGGTCGTTCTCTCTTGGAAGGACGCACACCCATGCCTATACACACACGCGCGCACACACCCTAGGGGCTTGAAGACCCGTGAGTGTCAAGTACAAGCTCACTGTATTCCTGTCCTGACGGGGACAGCCCCCACAGTAAGGGCTGGGGCTGGTTCTAGAATTACTCTAGCTTTACTTGGGCTTGGCTTCCTGGAGAGAGGGAACCAGTGAAGCTGTTCTCTTGCAGGTCGAAGACCTATCTGACGCAGCCTTCGCCGCCCTTCATGCCAAATGTGAGGAGATGGAGAGGGCTCGGTGGCTGTGGACCACGAGTGTGCCACCCCAGCGGCGGGGCAGCAGGTGACGGGGCAGGCACAGGTCCCCCGGCCTGGGAAGGGAGGGTGGGCAGGGAGTTGGGCGCTGGGTCCACGGGGTTGCCACTGCCCCTGGGTTGCTCTGTGTGTCTGTCCACTGGTGAGGGCTGAAAACGCAGACGTTCCTGGCTGTTTGTTGGACCTAATGAGGGTATGAGGGTCACGTGGCTGGAGCCTTGCTGAGCCGTAGGGTCGCTGTCCAGTTGTGGCAAACTTGCGTGATCTCCCGGCTCTGCCTGGCGGCTGGCTGGGCCGTTCGGGGGCCAGTTGAGGGTTGTGTTGATTGAACCAGAGGCACTTCGGAGGCCTCACCACAGTTAACCCTCCTTGGGACAGTTGAATTGGGGGGTTGTGGTCCTGCTCAAAAGAACTGGCCAGCCCTGTCTCCGTTTGGCTAACAAAGGCACAGAAACCCTCAGGAGTCTCAGATAGAAAGATTTAGGGCCCTTGTTTCTCCCTTGACAACAGTTTTCAAAGCCTAGATGATTTTCCCTTCCGTGTGAATTTGGTGAGCACTGTGCCAGAGATTGGCCCCTGGCATCGTTCTGCCCTGGCTTTTCTCTTGGGACGATAGGTGCACCCATTTCTTAAGATTTGTGTATCGGGGCATCACCCGCCCCCGTACAGAGCGGTGGAGGTAACGAGGGGTTTATGGTTCCTGGGAATGAACTGTGTCCGTCTACCTCAGCTCCTCTAATTGGGATACTCTTTTCTTGCCTCCTCCCCAAGCCCCCGAAAATCAACCTACAAGTAATCCCCCTGTCGCCCAGGCACTCAGATTTGCAATCTCCTTGGTGTCCAGGTCTTACAGGTCATCAGATGGCCGGACAACTCCTCAGCTGGGCAGTGCCAACCCCTCCACCCCCCAGCCCGCCTCCCCTGATGTCAGCAGTAGCCACTCTCTGTCGGAGTTCTCCCACGGTCAGTCCCCGAGGAGCCCTATCAGCCCGGAACTGCACTCGGCCCCCCTCACCCCTGTGGCTCGGGATGCGCTGCGACACCTAGCCAGCGAGGACACCCGTTGTTCCACGCCAGAACTGGGGCTGGATGAGCAGGTGAGGAACACTGCCTTTGCGTGGGGGTCGGCCGGGTAGGGGACAGAATGGGGAAGAGACAGCACCCCCTGAAGATGGGTCTGCCTCTCATGCCCCTCCCTCTCTGCATCTTAAAGGGGCTGCACTTAAAAGTGACCTTCTGAAGGGACCGTGGGACGGGTGCCCACTCCGAGGGGTGTTCCTGGACCACTCTAGGAACTCTCGAGGGACTAGTCTTGGACTTCAGTCCACACGTTTTGGGAGAGGGCCTTGGGGCAGGATGTAGGCTGGGCCTCGCTCCTCACCGTGGCAGTCTGTCTGTCTCCCCACAGTCCGTCCAGCCGTGGGAACGGCGGACCTTCCCGTTGGCCTACAGCCCCCAGGCGGAGTGTGAGGACCAGCTGGACGCGCAGGAACGGGCAGCCCGCTGCACTCGGCGCACCTCGGGCAGCAAGACTGGCCGAGAGGCAGAGGTGGCCCCCACCTCACCTCCTGCTGTCCCCCTCAAGAGTCGGCATTTGGCAACAACGGTCACAGCTCAGCGTCCAACTCACAGATGAGCGGGAGACGAGAATCTAAACAGACTCACTAACTATTGGCATTAAAGCTTCAGAAATCTCTGCGTTTGATATTCAAACATCATATGCCGGAAATTTTCACAGTTTTTAGTGAATTTAAGGAATTTAGATTATACTTTGGTATTTTTTGTTTTGATTTTTGTTTTGTTTTGGTTTTGGTTTCCATGTTTTGTCGTCACACACCTGAGCACTTCCTCCAATTGGCAAACAGAAGTTCAGGATAAGACCCTGCTGGCCTGGTCCTGGCATGTCCTCTGCACTGTTGAATCACTGGACTTAGCGATGCTAGATGATCACCCCTCTCCTCGCACCTGTGGGCAGGGTGCACCAGCCAGGTGGGCAGAGGGGGTTGGGGAGGGGAGAACAGCTTGCTCTGGGCCCCGCCTTCTTCCCTCCCCTGCCATCGGTGGTGGCCTGGCCCTGCGCTGGCCCTCCTGGCTGGGTCCCCCTTGGCCATCTGTGCTAGAGCACCCCCACCAGAGCCTCATGGCCATAATTGCCACCTGTTCTCACCAAGCTCTCAGTCGACAGAATGGCTTCCCCTTGTCATCCAGATCTTGGAGACCTAGTTAGGGTTTCCTCTGCATTTGGTCATCTCTGTTTTGACTCCTTAACTGCAGTGACCTAGCTGCGGCTGCTCAGGTCCCCGTCCTGCCCCTTCGTGCCCTGTCGTCTGCTCCCCGACACTGTCCACATACCTGTACGGACCAGTCCTTCCACTCGGGACGTTTTTACCACCTGTCCTTGTCTGTGACGTTAGGGTTAGGGCTACTTAACTTCATTCCCACTCCTCTGCAAACTGGGGGGTCAGGGACACGAGCAGCCATCTTCCCTGTATGATTCTGTCGTCACAGATGCATTTAGTTCCGTTTCCTTCACATCCGGTTCCCTGTCGGTGTCAGTTAGACCTTTTCCTCTTCCATGCTCCCCTTGCCTGTGGAATGCTGTCTGGTCCCAGCTGTGGTTCCCATCGCTCCCTCCCCACCCCCCGTGGTTAACCACGTGCCTGTCTCATGTATGACCACATCACCAAAAGGGGGGGCAATAAGGACTTCCTTATTTTTATTTTTTTTTGTTGTTGTTGCCATTTTGTAATCGTATAAAAATAGTAGACAAACTGCTTAATGGTTGGGGTTTTTTCACAATTTTCAACATTAGTGATTTTTTTTTTCGATTCTGTTTGCAAGTTAAAGGGTTTGTCATTGTTTCTTTAAAAAAACAATAATGCACCATATCCCTATGCATAAAGTGCTTCTTCTATTTATAAGGTTGAAAATTCTGAATAACCCTTTTAGCATTGTTAAAAAAAAAAAACAAAAACAAAAATGGAAAAAAAAACCTTGTATTTTGTAAATATTTTCTTTTCCTGCTTTGAGCTGTGTATTGGCAGCGAAACATGTAGCTGTCTTTGTTCTATAGAAATGCTTTTCTTCAGAGAAGCTGATCTTTGTTAATGTCTTGATTCTGTTCGCAAAGCACAGACTAGTGCTTAAAAAAAAAAAAAGGAAGGAAAAATTGAAAAAAAAATAATAAAAAAAAAGTTACAGAATGTTGTGTTGCCAGGCCTTTCTTGACATTGGACTGGCTCTGCATGGCCATGGTGGCAGCCCGGGCCCCTGCCCTGCCGAGCAGTTCTTGGGGAGTCTCCATTCTGTCTCTGGGCACCTCGCAGGGTCACCTGATGGTCACTAGGAAAAGGATGTTGTCGGGGGAGGTGGGGGGTGAGGGGACCCAGAGGACAGGGGATCTCCGTAGATAATCTTCTTGTTGGATGTAAGAGATAGATCGTTTGATCATTGCCTTTCCCTAGTGAGACCAGCAGTATGACATTTCATATCTATTCTAAATTGTTAAACTCTTAAGAGAGATCCCACCTCTCGCTTTGTTTTTTTTCTTGGTTTCCCCCACCCCAGGGTTGGGGTCAGTGAGAATGTATATATACTTTGTAACATCATTTTTCTGAGGCGGCTCAGTGCTGGATTCTCTTTGTGCACGACACGGAAGTGGGCAGGCCTGATCCCTGTTTACTCCCTGTTTACTCTCTTCCTTCTGATGGCAGTGCAGTCGATGCCACCAGGGAAGCCCCCTGTCCTGGCAGAGAAGCCCCTGAGTCTGGAGGTGGCATTTCTCTCTAGTTGCCCTGTCGCTTCTGTGGGAGCTTCTGCCCACAGGGGCTCAAGCAGGGATGGGAGTGGGGGGTGGATACAAAGTTGCAACTTTGTATGAAGATCTAAGGGTTCCTTGTTAGCGCCTTGACCTGATTACTAAATAATTCAGTGGGTTACGGTTTTCTGTTTTTGTTTCCTTTGTGGGCTACACGGTGTTCCTGTCCTGACGCAGCGGACCTCTTCCCCCCCCATCTAAGTAAGGATCCAAAGGAAAGAGGAAGGCAGATTCAGTTGGACTGACTCGCAGGTCTAGGGACCAAAACCGATCTCCCCCACTATCCCCGCTTGTCTGGTGGCAGTAGGCTGGCGTGGGTCTGGCCGACTGGGAGCGCAGCCTCTTGAGCTCGGCCCCAGGGGCGGTGAGTTGTGAGTGGGACCGGGGTGGTTTGCGAGCAGCGCTCTGAGTCCGTGCAGAAAGAACAAGTCAGAACTCTTCTTGCATGTCCTGGGCCCCGGAGAGAGCTGTTAAATTCTGATGTCCAGGTTTTAGCAACCTTGTTCAGAGCCATGTTCTCGGGTTGGGAAAAGACTTGGAAATCCTACATCCTCAATTATGTTCTTATTTGAATCCACACACGGAGACCTTATTTAATCAGTAATAACTTTATTTCCAAATTCACTTTTACAGCAACAATCAGTGTAAATCATTTGTTAAAACACACAGTACACCATAGGGACATTCACAGACAGGAAGCTAAGCTAAGATGGTTTCATGTCCCTCCCCCCACCCTCAGAATTACCGAAGAAATTGTGGGACTTGCAAGTGCCAGAAATTGTCCTGTCCAACACTGCAAATTCACAGGGCAAAGTCCATTAGGAGGGGCGACTCTGGGCCAGTGCCCAGGGTAACCCTTTTCGAAGCTGAAGAGAAACCAGAAGTCTCAAAGCCACAAGCCCGTAGATGGGACAGGCTGACCACCTCCGCCTCCGCCCTCGTCCCCACCTTGTTGGGTCTACTTGGGGACAAGATAGAAGAGGGTGAAGGAGGAACACTTGCAGCTGCCAGGAGGGCAGGCTGCGCGGCCAGAGCTGGCGGGAAAGGTGACACAGAGGTGCCAGTGGCTTAGATGGAAGGATGCCAGGGTCTGCGGGAGGCAGGGCTGGGGGCCTAGGGGGCCTAGGGGCCCCCTGAGAGGGCAGTTGTATATCCAGGCTCCTCCACGAGCCTTGCTGCCTGCGCTGGGCTGGGTGGGAGACAGCGCGAGCCGGCCGCCCGCTGCACTCGGGAAACCTGGCAGGGGAGAGGTGAAACCCCAGGGACCTCTAGCAAACGGTGGGTGATCTGAAGAAAAGGGTTACAAGGCGGTTGAACTGCTACCCTCCAAGACTTCCCTCTGCCCTTGGTAACTATCTTACAGGTTCCTCCCCCCCTCCCCCCAGAAGCACGACAAGCAAACAGGATACAGTCTCCGCATTGAAGTCAATTTAAATGGAACTACTGATAAGTGAGTGGAGGGCTCGAAGGGACCAGGCGTACAGCACAGCCTGTCTGGCCCACCCAAGGGACACTGACCGTGGAGGTGGGGGCAATGAGGGTGGCAGAGTGCCCAGCCCTGGAGCAAGGGTGGGGTGGGGTGGGGTGGGTTGGATTGTCCTCATTCAAGGTCACAAGCCAGCATCCCTTTGCAGTCTCCCGGCGAGCACTGACCCGATCACCCTAAACCGTGCTGTCTGGGCCGTCCCCAGTAGTCCATCCCACCAGGGAGACTGCAGGGCCCTCTGAGCAAGGCTCTAGGAATAAGGTATCAGAGCAGGTTCAGCAACTGCGGAACGGGTAGCCAGAGTCTGTGGCCACAAGGAGGGGCCGAGTGTCCATGAGCTACCAACTCTGAACCGCATTTCCCTTCTCTTCCTCAGGACCCTTCTAAGGACAGCTGGGACTCAAAGCGATGGAGCGCCTCACAGTGGTCAGTTCCGGGCCCAGATGATTCCTTGCACGGAAACCTGGTTGCAAACGAAGCCCTGGGTCCTGGAGAGGCGGCCCTTGACTCCCCCAGCCCCCAGGGCTGCCTGAGACTGGGCCCGAGGTTGCTGAATTTCTCTAAATCGATTTTCTATGAAGGCGGTTCCCTTTCCCTGTGCTGGGCAAGCGGGGCTCCGACTGAGGCTTTGGGCCGGGTTCCCCCTCTGCAGTCCGGCGGCTCGGGCTCCCAGGGCTGCTCCAGGGCGGGCGCAACCCCTGCCGTGGCTGTGGGGATGCAGTGGGGAGACCCGGGCTGCCTGCCCCAGCATTCTGGGCTGAGGAGGGGCTGCGGCCCTCTCCCCAGCTGGAACTGGATCCCGAGACCCCCTCTCAGGGTTGCTGGGGGCTTCTGGCTGGGACCAGAGAGGGCCATCTTCCTGCTGCAAACCAGGCCGGCCTGGAGATCCGCGGCTCTCCGCCCTGACATTGGGAAACCCCGGCAGGGGCCGCGAGGGGGCGCCATAGCTTCCGTCCTGTGCTCTAGTCCTTCCTCGAAGCGGAGGGTCCTCGGATGTCACAATCTGGTCTTCTGTGGGTCCCAGAGGCTGTGAAAGACTTTCCAATCGGGCGGCCCCAGCAGGGTAGAGAGCCACTGGTCCCCTGGAGCCGGGCCCCAGTGTGTGTGTAGCGGGGAGACATCTAGGACCCCCAAGGGGTTGGGTAGAAACCTCTTCACAAGCATTTCAAGATACATGCGTCCTTTTTTTTTTTCCTTTTCATGATCATAGTCACTCTGTGAATCGAAGCATAAACAGATCCGACTACAAGGCGACAGGATGCAGACGGGGAGGGAAAGGCGACATCTATGTATATGTTCAGCTGCTCCAGCAGGACAGACGGTCGGCACTGCTTCCAGCTGGGCCGGGGGGACAGACCGTTTCCGAGGGGATGTGCTCCCCTTCTGGGGGTCCGCACGGGGGTCGGGCGGTGGCGGGGGTTTCTCAGAGGCTGGCAGTCATGAGCTTGGGTGGAAGTTGGGGGGGGCGGGGTGTGGTGTGGTTCTGCCCAGGGGGCCTCACCTGCCTGTCCTGGTGCCACCTCTGGAACCGGGACAGCCAGCCTGCGGCCAGCTCAGCTCAGGAAGGGGGACAGACCCTCATGGAGGAAAAGGCTCTCCAAGTAAACAAGGCAAAAACATCCCGGGTCCTCCCTGAGCCCACCTGGGCTCACGTCTATGAGGAGAGGTGGGGGATAGGAACTGAGGAAGGTCATCGGGTTCGTGGGGGACACACCAGTTGGTGAGCAGAGCTTAAACCAAGAGACCGAGGTCTCACCGTGGGCCCGGGCTTTGCCTCCACTCACTCACACCCCTCAGATGAGAGCAGGTGCCTCCCGCATCTGAACAACGTCCATTGCTGAGAAGGGGCATGGTGAGGCTGGGGACTCGGGACATTGTGACACGATGAGGGGGACAGGCAGTGACTGGGCTCTGCACAGCAGACACACGGGCATGGCGGGTGGTGGGGGGTGGGGGAGACAGGTGGCTGCAGTGGCCGTGGGAGGGACAGGAGGCTCAGGACCCACCCACCGGAGCCCCGCACACCCAGAGATGCCAGAGGCCCAGGCTGGGGAGCAGGCGGATGCCCCCAGGAGGCACGAGTCCTTACAAAGAGAACCGGTTAGCCCTAAAGTCCCAGATCGGTGAGGTGGCCAAAATCGTGGCTGCAGTTCCAACCTTCAGAACTCAATAAAACAGGGTTTCCGTGGGGCCAAGGGGAGCCCCTCAGCTCAGGACCCCCACCCTGCAGGGAGGGAGAAAGAGGCCAGCACTGGGGACATCAAGGTCAGTCTTCGAGGAAGTGATCCGCAAGGTGCCACCCTCCCGCCAAATGGCCACCTCCTCCCACCAGCGTCCCTTCGTGGTATAGGGGAAGGACCGGAGTCTTGCTCCAGAGGGTGGCACACTGACCCACAGCAGGCCCGGGGCCACCAAGCACAGGAGGCCACTTGGTCCAAGTTTGCAGTTTGTCCTTCCTGCTGCCCTTCCTGGCCGAGGGCAGCGGCTCCTCCCCACCAAGCCCCTGTCAGCCCCTCCCATGCTCTCCCTTCTGCCCTCCCCCCTCCCCCCACCGGCTCTCCCGGGGCTCCCCTTCCCTCCCCTCCCCCCCTACAAGGTTGACATCCTCCACAGCTCCAACATGGAACCCGGTTTCAAATCCTTTGTTGCTGCCGCTGCCTCTGTGACACCCCCAGGATGGGGCAGAGAGGGGACGCCCCAGTCCCTCGAGATGCCCCAGAAGCAGCTTGCAGAGCCTCTCCACCCTCTTCTACTCAGAGGGGAAAAAAAAAGAATCGAAAGGAATTGCCCAAGGAAATGTCGGGTGTGGCCATCTTTTGAAATGTTTTTAAAAAATATTTTATTATTATGAGCCCACCCATCAATTTGGAAAGATGAAATTTGCTCTTTTTCCCGTCACTGATTTTGAAGTCCCGAGCCAGAGCCGAGTGACAAAAAGCAGGTTAAGTGCTTAACCGATTAACCGGTCTGTGAGGAGCAGCTGGGGGAGGGCAGAGGGCGAAGGGCCAGATCATTCTTTTTTTTTCCACACTCTCGTCTCTCCACGATTATTGACCGCCCCGGGGGCCTGATCACAAACCCTGCTTGGCCAGGGAGGCGGACACTTCGTCGGCTAGCGTGGCGAGCTGGGGCGAGTCTACCATGTCGATGCTGCCCGTGGAGGACACGTTGCTCAGGTGCCGCGGAGATGTGTCCCCAGACACCACGGGCGACTTGTACACGATCTCCGCCCCGTGGTCGGTCTTGGCTTTGGCGTTCTCGCGGAAGGTCAGCTTGTGGGTTTCGATCTGCAAGAGAGGAGGAGCGCGAGGGTGAGCGAAGCCCCGGAAAGGGGGGCAAGCCTGGGCCTGCCTACGGGCTCAGGAGGGGGAAGGGAGCCGTGGTGGTGGCGGCGGCCGGGGCGGTGTGATCTCCTTTCCAGAGGGGACACCTGCACACGGCTGCCTGTGTGCCACCCGCTTCCCTTCTCCAGACGCAGTGACCATCGTTCGTGTCTTGTGTGTCCTTCCAGAAATTCCCACACATGCACAAACGTGATCTATGAGACGTGTGTCTGTGTATTTAATACACAGAGTGACAATATCACATGCTTTACGCTTCAGTCTCTTGGCCTGATAACTTCCATTATGGGCCCCTGGCTTCCCCGATGCTTGTCCCGCGGATCATTCTACCGTCCTCTACGAAAACGCAGCCGCTCCCCGGAGCGCGGGTTTTCGCACTGTTCCCGCGTCTTTGCTGATCACAACGCTTGTCCGAGTACCGGCCTGTGCACGCCATTTCACACACGGGGAGATGCATCCTAGGAGCAGAATGGCTGGAAGGTCCAAAGCCAAGTGCATTTGATTTTAATAGATACTAACAAGCTGCAAATGAGAGCATGAAGGAGGGGCGCCTGGGTGGCTCAGTCGGTTGAGAGTCTGCATGAACCCAGAGTCCTGGGATCCAGCCCCCACATTGGGCTCCCTCCTCAGCAGGGGGTCTGCTTCTCCCTCTACCCCTACACCCTGCCTGTGCTCTCTCTCTCTCTCAAATAAATAAAGACAATCTTAAAAAAAAAAAAAAAAAAAAAAAAGGCATGAAGGAGAAGCCAGAGGTGAGTAAGGCACACCACCAGAGTCACTGCTGGCCAGCCACGAGCCACACACATTCCTCCCCATCGCCGGTGATGGGGGTTGGAGGGGGGGGTTGGAGGCAGCAGCTGTGGGCAGCACTGGCAGGTGGGCTAGAAATCCTGCCATGTTGAAGTTCTTTGTCAAGTACAGAAACAGGAACATAGCCAGAGGCCCAGAGGTCTTTGCTCCACAGGAGACCCGGGACACTCAAAGCATCTGCTAGAGACATGAGCAGCTCGTAATCATCCCTGAGGAGTCCTGACGTGGTGGACACAGGAATTCCCTGCTCTTCTGGGCCCTGGGACCATTGTCCATCTGGTGAAGCCAGGAAAATGTACACACGGGCATGTGCTCGCCCACCCACAATTCCTCCGCACAATTTCAGGAGTCCTCGGCCCCGGGGGTGAAGAGCCCCCGTTGTAGGAGGCGTGAATGTGGGTTTAGCCAAAAGCCAGGCTCCCATTTACGCTCTACGGGTATCTTGTCCATTTTGGTGCAGTGCTTTGCAAAAACAGCCCTTCCCTATCACGGTATTTGAAAGGCTGTTGGGACATAACCTTTGATAAGAGCATTAATGGTAGAGTCTTGAAGGAAAAGCGATAGGGTCCTGGGAATGTCCCCAAATCTCCCAAACTGGAAGGGGCTCAGGCGTCAGGGGCCCTGTGTTCCACTGCTCATTAGCAGTTTTGCTCATCACATCAGGAAGTGGGGGCCTGAATCCGATCAGGACAGTGTCTTCTGGGTGGGGGGCCAGGCCCATCCTTCTGAGCCTGCACAGAGGTGAGTTAAAATAAGTTCACACTCAGGCCTGACTCGGACTCACATTCTTAGATGGCTACAAATACCCGGAACCTTCCAGAACATGGTCTCATCTGGGTCTCCCCACCACCCTGGGATGTGGCTATTTCTGTCCATTTTGCTGATGGAGAAATGTGTGCAGAACCCTGGCCCATCCTGCCCAGGGTCACACCTCCAAGCAGAGTCAAGCCCAGAGCTTTGCTCAGGACCCAGAAGCTTCCAGGGGTGGGCGGAGACCTTCCCTCACCCAGGGAGTCACCAAGGCCTTAACCCAGGGAGGGGCAGGCCTGAGTTTGCAGCCTCTGCTTTAAGACCATCCCAGGAGGTGCTTCTACAAAACTGTACCGTAGGGCCTTCCCCTCAAACACAACATGGGGTGTGTCTATCGAGAAGGCCCAGTGCTGACCCAGGAGGCACGGGGGGGGATGAGGGGCGGGGGTGGGGGGCGACTGGCTCAGCCGACTCCCGGCTGCCATGTCCAACCAGCCGAGCCACCTTGGGCAGCACACTTTCTCAATGCTGGGCTAGGTCTCAGAGTCTGTGCCCATTCTGGAATCCCCCCTTCTCTTCCCCCACAGCTCTGTCAGCTGCTGGGAGGCGCTATAAACTGGTAGAAGAGCCGTTTCCAGAACTTCACGGCGGGCATGCGTGGGAACCCCCCAGAGGGCGTTTTGGCTGCATTTCTGCAAAAGAGGAAAAGGGCAGCCACGGCAGCCACGAGCCCACATCCTGTGACGCCCCCAGCAGAAGCCCGCTCAGGGCCACACGCATCCTCGTGTCCCCCTCCCCCACACTCACACAGCGAGACCTGGAGACTCGAGAAACTGCAGGGATCGCCGAGATCTCGGGCCAGCAGCCTCCCCGCGGACATTTCTGTGCCAGACAGGCAGGTGCTCTGCAGGAACCTGGATTTCAGCAGCATTGTTTTGCTCTAACTGCCTAGTGACCCATTTAGAAAATTAGGTTATGTTCCCATGACTTGTTCGTGGTGCGCTGGGGCGGGCTCTGGGGCCCCTGCCTCCTTGCGCGGATGCTTGCCAGCCGCCGGCCGACTGCTGTCTCCGAGGACTGCGGCTCTCACCTTCAAGGGCACAGACGAATCCTCTGGGAGCTTTCGAAACTCCAGGTGCCCAGGCGGCCCCTGAGACCCATCAGAGTCTGGGGGGAGGGCGGGGGGACATCAAATCTGGCAATCACTGTCCTGCTGAGAATCCCCATCAAGCCGACCAAGACAGGCCCCTCGGCTTTCCTCCTCTGGAGAACCGGACCAGGCTGCGAAAGCGTTCATGGCCACATCCAAGTGCAGCCTCCTCCCCGCCCTGCCCGGCTTACCTTTTTATTCCCTCCGCCAGGGACGTGGGTGATGTTGTCCAGGGACCCAATCTTCGACTGGACTCTGTCCTTGAAGTCCAGCTTCTCCGACTTGACTTCCACCTGGCCGCCTCCTGAAACAAGGCACATGGGGCACGGCTCCTTGAAGGAGGGCAGAGCGCGTGATGCCGGGAAGACGCCCGCCTCTCCGAGGGGGTAGGACTACCCTTCAATTAGAAGGTGCTTGGGGCCCAGGTAAGCCCTTCCAAAGGGCCTGATGCCAGCTTGCTGCATTTCTCTCATCACGGTGGGCATCCAATATTCGCTCAACAAATGCTTCCTCCTCTGTTACCGCACAGGTCTCGGACAGCTCAGTCCGGGAGGAACAGCTCCGCACTCTAAGCTTGCAGAGAGTGAAGTCTTTCTATGCCAATGTCCCGAAAGGAACAAGCTCTTCGAATGAAACTAAATGGTGAAACGCATCCTAACCAAACCAGGGCCCGGACCCTTCTCCTTCCTTGGATGCTCAGGGCCGAGCCCAAGCATGGCGGACACGGCCTGGGGAAGTGACTGTTGCCGTTCCTTTCTGGAGAAAGGATAAAGCCACCCGAGAAAGCAGCTCCCCGCATGGGAGATGGCGGCCCCAGGCGAGGAACGGTTTTCACCGGGAGAAAACCGTCCACATCAGCGCTGGTCAAGACGGTAGCCATCAGCCATGTGTAGCTACTTACATTTTAATTTAAAAAATTTTTTCATTTCATCAAATGCACTAGCCACGTTTCCAGGGCTCAACAGCCACACGTGGCTGGTGGCTATCCGACGGAACAGAGCAGGTCTAGAACAGTCCCCCCATCGCAGAGAGATCTACAGCTACTAGCTCTGGCTTCTACATGGTGTGGGACGGGGAGGGGAAAGGCAAGCGTGGCAGAGCCCCAGCAGTACTATCTGTTGAAACAAAGTCACAGCGGGAGCGTGGCAAGGGCTGGTGAAGTGGCCCCCCACGTGGGCTGGGGACCACACAAGCCAGCCTCCGGGAGCCAGATCAGGCCCTCCCCCAGCTCCAGAGGCCCTATGTGCACCTGTTCAGAGAACCACAAGCTGGAGTCAGGACCAGCCTCTGCCCTCTCTCCTCGAGTTGCCTTAGCCAGCACAGCACCCCACGCAGGAGCGAGACAGGGCAGCCGGCTCTCCTGGGGCCCAGCAAGTTCCACTTCCAATGTCCCCCTGGCCAGCCCCTCCCCTCCGTCCCTCCCAGCCACTTCAGGAGAAGGCACCCCTCAGCCAGTCCTGACCCCATCCCCGACCCTCCCGCCTTCTGTAGGGGCTACCTGGCTTATGATGGATGTTGCCTAACGAGCCGCACTTGGAGGTCACCTTGCTCAGGTCCACTGGCTTGTACACTATCTGCACCTGGAGGTAAGACGATGAGCGAGAGACAGAGAATAAAACAGGATGATTTCACTGTGGGCGGCACACCCTGACAAGCAGCTGTGTCCGGCAGACCGGGCCCTGCTGGGACTGTGCTTCCTGGCGCCCCGAGGAACACACCCCTCGTCATGGTGGGAAGCTGCATCTTCAGACTTCTGCCAACCCTGCCCCATACGGGGGGAGCCAGGTCTTCACAAAATAACAGTGGTACCGGAGTGCTCTCGTCCCTCAGGGGGACACAGGGAGCCTCTGTCATGGGGCAGAGCCCACACCGCTGGTTTCAAAGAGTCACTCTTCCCTGACGTGACACAGACACCACAGTAAGTGGGGACAAAGCAGAAGGGATCTGCGCGATCCGTGTGTGCGACATTTAGAAAATCTTGTTGCAAAAGCAGGGAAGCTGGGTCTGCTGGTGGCTGAGCCTCAGAGAGGAGTGGGCAGAGCAGGCTCGGTGGGGGACTTGCTCCCAGGACAGCCTCCCACAAATCCCAGCACCGCAGCGGGAGCGTTGACAGTCAGCAAGCAGGACCCAGAGCCGGCCGGCACCTGGGTACACAGTGTCCTGGACATTTGGGTTCTGTAGCTCAGGGAGCAAAGCGATAGGAGATGGCCAGGAGGCACAGGGACCCGCTGGGACACACACAGGTAGGGGAGGCCTCGGGGCTCCTCAGAACCAGCTGAGGGCCCAGCATGTGGCTTGCCCTCCAGAGCGGGTGATAGCTCCTGAGTGAGCCACCAGTCCCAGCCCAAGGAACAGTTCCCTGGAGGAGACACGCCCACAGCACCCCCCATAGCCATGGCGGGGGAGGAGGGAATCCCTGGATGGTCACTGATGGACACTTCCTAAAGCTGCCAGCAGCCACCAGTGTGAGGTCACCTGTGGGTACAAGAGGCCAGTCACCGTGGAGTGGGGAGTTGCCTCCCACTCCTTGCCCCTGGGGTGACCCAGGGGAGAGATGGCCTGGAGCCAGAGAACCAGAAGGAGATCTACTTCTGTCTAAATCATCTGGAATGATTCCAAATTATTTTAGTGAATGAAAATCGTGCTGGCAATTGCCATTTATTGATGGCGAGTTGAGCGGGGCTGACAGGTGCCCCTGGCCTGTGTGGGGTGTGCGGAGTGAGGCTGGGGGTGGGGCACAGGGTGGCAGCCACGCCTGGGAGGGTGAGCCCCGGGGGGGGGGGGGACGATTCTGAGGGAGTCAGGTCTGGGAGCGGCGCGTGCTGCACGGGGCGCCGAGAGGCTGGGAAGGAGCCCCTCCCGGCCTGGACCAGGGAACAGGGGGGCAGGGAGGCGGAGGAACCTGGACAGGCAGAGGGAAAGGACTGCTTGAGGGCAGGAGGCCAGGCCAGGCGGATTGGAGGCCAAGAGAGGGAGGAGGCCAGGCCTGGGAGTGGAGCCCAGAGCCAGCCGGGAGGTGGGGAGGGTCGCAACATGGACAAGGAGCGGAGTCTGCCCGCTGGGAAGTCACCACCAGGCTCGGGAAGGGAGGGCAGCCCGCCAGAGGCGGGGGCCCAGGCCAGCCGTCTAGCACCCCCAGAACACAGGAAGCTGCTTGGAGCCCCCCAGCCACCATCCACCAGGAGAAGAGATTTCTGTGAAGCCCTTACTGCAAACCAGTGCTCAAGGCCAGCCTGAGAAGTCCTGGGCTCTCTGCCAGCTCCTACAGGTGAGCCGCAGGCAGGCAGAGAGCGCAGGTCAGACAGGGGGTGCCCCCCAGCAAGGCTCCTGAGGTTCTGGGCACAGCCAGCAGCTGTGGGAAGCTACAATCTCCCCAGAACTCAGACCCGGAGGAGCGGTCTGCTGTCTGTGGCCCCCTGGGCCCCACAGCCTTGGCTGTCCCCGCACACCTGCCACCAGCTGACCAGACTGGTGTCACACAGAGCCTTCCTCCCCGGGCCAGAGCCCTCGTCTGCAGCAACACCAGCACTCCAGAAGTCAAAGCTGCCACCTGGAGCCCAGGGGCGTGGGCAGTCCCCACACCTTCCCTTGGCTTCTGGGAGCAATGGGACCGGAGCACAAGGACCGGGGACACAGAGGGGACATGGAGCAGACACCAGTGAGGAAGCGTTACTGAAGCGTCATGCAGCAGCGGTGGGAAGCACACGCTAGTCCCGGGACCAGCGGCGGGGTCCGGGTGCTCAGGGTGGGGACAGCGGCACATTGCAAGAATAAACCTCGGGGTGGGGGTGGGGGTTTGCTGGACACAGGGGTGCGGCCCGGGCTGGGTATGTTCTGGAGAGAGCGCTGGCCAGGGGCTGCCACCATTCCCCAGGCTCCACTAGCCGGGAGTGAGATCCCAGCTCCCGGACCCAGGGAGGGGGGACCTCAAAGGGGCTTGGGCCTCCCGCTGAGATGGGTTTAAAGGTTGGCTGCCAGTTAACCGAGTGGCAGGGGAGGGGGCCGGGGAGAAGGGGTGCCCTTCCTCTGGACGTCCCTACTGTGTGTGGCCACCGAGAGGCTGGAGGGGGTCGGCAGAGTTGACAGAGTGGGTGGGTGAGCAGTGAGGATGCCAACCCCAGATCTCAGGTCCTCACCCACTGGGGACTCCGGTGCCCCCAGGACATTTGGAGGAAGCCAGACTGAAAAGGGTACAAAGTGGCGTTTTTCTGCAATGCCTGCCTGCCCCGCCCGCCTGAGGCAGGGTCCCCTGGGGCACTGTTTTGGGCTCTTTTGCACCTGATGGCTCAGCCAGGGGTGGGCCTGTGTGTAGCCTGAGCCCAGGCTTGGGGACCTGCTCGTGCCTTGCAAATGCGGGGTGCAAACATTAACAGAGACTGGACGCATGTCTCTTGGCCCGAGGCAGGATAGGTAGATTCTGCCGTCTGCTTGTCAGCCCAGGCGGGCCAGCTGTCCCTGGGGCTGTCAAGGTGAACCTGCCACCGTCACAGGGGAGGAGGGGACCGAGCCCAGACTTGGGTGCCACCACCTTCGGCCCAACCTCCCGCGGGCTGTGGGGCTTCCAGGGACCTGTGCTGGATGGTGGGTGGCGCCCCCCTGCCCAGGGTGTTACAGGGTGAGGACCCGGTCTCTGGTCTGGGACAGAGAGTCACCAGCTGGCGAGCAGGGTCATCTGCCCTTTCCCGCCCCGGCAGCCTGCACTGGCCAGGGGACCCACCAGTGCTGGGGCAGCCTAGGCTCCCCAGAACAGTGGGCACAGTGTGGGGAGCCCGGGCTACGGGTATTGGGGACACAGGTTGACCTTGAACCGGGGAATGGTTTATTCTCTGCAATGTCTCGCGAGCATCTACACCCACGCTGCCTCTTACAAACAGCAGTGGGGTGCGGGGAAAGTGTGAAAGTACTCACACTGCCGCCTCCTGGCACGTGTTTGATATTATCCTTTGAGCCACACTTGGACTGGACGTTGCTAAGATCCAGCTTCTTATTAATTATCTGCACCTTTGATAGCCAGAGAAAAGGATGAGTGACACACCACGCCAGGCACCCCCGCTGGGGCTACCGAACTCCCCCACCGCCAGCTTCGTGGCCGGGAGAGGCGGCGCCAGGCTGAGGGCAGGAGGCCTGAGTCAGGCCTTCCCAGGGGCGCTGCCCCAGGAAGGCTTTCCAGAACTGCGAGGGCTGGACAACGCTGGGCCTAGAAAGCACGTCCACCCGGAGGCCATTCGCATCCCCCCCAGCACGTCGGAGACCTATAAACCCCAGCCGAGCGTCCTCCAGGCCGGGATGGAGTGAGATGTGCTCAATATGTGACCGAATGAATAAATAAAAGAGAAACAAAGTCCCATCCGTGTCCTCATTCACACACCTACCAGGCCTGCCCAAACATTCTCGAGAGCTCTCTGTGCCTGTCCTCAGAGCTGGGAGGCACTGGAATCACCTGCAGAATTTTTTTACCCCACCCGGACCTAGAATTAGCATCTTGGTCTCTGTGCTTCTGGAAAGCTTGCCCGGGGCTTCGTAGGGGTGCTCGGCCCGGGCCTTCGTAGGGGCGCTCGGCTAGGTGTGAGAATCGCAGGGAAGACACAGAGGGCTCTGCGGAGAGAGACGAATCCCGGCCTCTCTTTGTGCGAGACACCACCATTTCAGCGGTGGCTGATTTTTACTCAATTTGTCTAAAAGCTAAAATACACCGACAACCGTGGCGGAGCGGTGGTAACATCTTCATCCCCGGCTCACTCCCTGCTGGGAAGCCCTGTGCTTCTCTTCCGGTTCCCTTCGCTTCTGTTCTGCGCAGAGAACAGCCACCAGCTGGCGAGCAGGAACTCCCCAGTAAAAACCAGTTGCTCTCTGGAATTCACGAAACGGCACCAACCTCTTCGATGTGGCCTTTGGGAACGCCAGCCAGGCTGGAGTTGCTGCTTGGGGGACTTGGGGCCCGCGAGGGTGGCTGTGTGTGGGGGGCAGGGGTGTTGCAGAGTCCTGGCCTGGCTTTTGGGGGGAGAAGGGTCCCAAACCCTGACCCCAGAGCCAGAGCCAGCCCTCAAGGTCCTCCTCAAAACGAGGAAACCAGGACACAATGGCAAAATCTGTCCATCCTATTTTTTGTTCAAATGGCCTTTCCTTTATTAAATTATTAGTTATTAAATTACATTGGTAGCAGATCATGTTTATCATTTTTAGATGTCCTTAGCCTGACAAAATAAAAACAGAGTAAGCTTCTCTTGGACCCCATCCCATTTTTTTCCCTAACCTTACTGGTCTGGCTCGAAACACCCAGTAAGCATGCACCTGCCCACCTTTTTCGTTCTCTTCTATGTTCCTTTAAAATAAAAAGCTATGTTTTTTTTTTCCATTAGAAAAGTAACAAAACATTATGATTTTGAAAAACAGGTCAAAAAAAGCAAAAAACCAAAACAGTTTTCTCATTACCCTAACCCAAGAACAACCAACTTTTCATTCTGTTCCCTTGAAGTCACAGATCTATAAATAAAACTACATTTAAAGGGTCTTATTTACATAAGTAGCATCATCTTCTAAGCATTTGTCTTATCTACAGTCATGAAAAGCATTATTTTAAATATGTCATATTCCATTTTGTGACATCTGTGTGACCAGATATTTATTTTAAATGACAAAAACAGTTTCACCATGAACATCTTTCTGCAAGGAGTCCTTTCCATAGGATGGATTATTTTCATAGCAGAGTCCCAGAAGAAGAATTTCTGGGTCAAAGTTATAAATATTCTAAAAATTCTCAGAATAACTCTCCAAGAGGCTTTCTAAAAGGGTCGGATTAATTTACCCCATGAGCACCATGGAAAGTCAGTTTTGCCACACGGCTGCCAGCGCCGGACACTTAAAGACTTGGTTTGCTTTCTTTGACTAAAATAAATGGAACTGCATTGTTGGCTTATTCTGCATTTAAAAAAAAATTATTATTATGAAGTTGTTCCTTTGTCCCCTTTTTGCTGGTAGGTGTATATTTTTCTACAAATGTTTATAAATTTAGGCTTTGTCATTTCTTCTGTTTTTTTTTTTTTTTAAGGATTTTATTTATTTTTTTTGATAGAGATCACAAGTAGGCAGAGAGGCAGAGAGGAGGGGGAAGCAGGCTCCCTGCTGAGCAGAGAGCCTGATGCCGGAAGGACCCTGAGATCATGACCTGAGCTGAAGGTCATGACCTGAGCTGAGGTCAACCCGCTGAGCCACCCAAGTGCCCCTACTTATTTTTTTAAGAGAGGGGGAGAGAGACTAGGAAGCAGGCTCCCTGTCCAGTGTGGAGCTCAATACGGGGCTCCATCTCATGACCCTTAGACCCATGACCTGGGGCAACATCAAAAGTAAGATGCTCCGGGAGCCTGGGTGGCTCAGTGGGTTAAAGCCTCTGCCTTTGGCTTGGGTCATGATCCCGGGGTCCTGGGATCGAGCCCCGCGTGGGGTTCTCTGCTCTGCAGGGAGCCTGCTTCCTCCCCTCTCTCTCTCTCTGCCTGCCTCTCTGCCTGCTTGTGATCTCTCTCTCTCTCTGTGTCAAATAAATAAAATCTTTAAAAAAAAAAAAAAAAGTTAGATGCTTAACTGACTGAGCCACCCAGGTGCCCCTCTTCTCTGGTTTTTTTAAATGTAAAAACCACTCCTTATTTAGCGGTTGGGTAAATATCTGATTCCACATCATCTTCCTCACCTGCCATGCCCCTAACTTGGTGCTGAGGAGACCATCTGAGACCATCAGCGACCTTCTCACATCAAGACCTCACTACGGGCTACCTACGTGACAACAACACTTCACCCCAGCTGTCCTCAAGCTGGGTGTCTCAAACACCAAGGACCAACGACCCTCTCTCTGGGTGGACTCCGAAATTCTCTCCTGCCGGGGAGGAGATGTAGGGCTCAGCCCGGGCAGGAGCCGGAGCAGCAAGTGGGACGGTGCCGCCCCTCGGCACAGTGGCTCTGAATTAGCGCACTCCACCCTCAGATTTTAAGGAGTGCGACCCGAACGCCCTCTGTCCCC
Source organism: Mustela nigripes (assembly GCF_022355385.1). Lineage (NCBI taxonomy): Eukaryota > Metazoa > Chordata > Mammalia > Carnivora > Mustelidae > Mustela > Mustela nigripes. The sequence goes on from NC_081572.1 coordinate 16,545,338, forward strand.
ACAGAAGGGTTACATCATGGTTTACTCATCCCTTTCCACTGATTAAGTCCCAGAAGCAGACTTGCTTGCTTTCACAAAAGGCACTGGGGCTGTCTAGTATTAGAAAACACACACACACACACAAAATACTAATACAACAAAATTAAAAGGGTAATAGTCAAAGGAGGAGAGGTCCTCAAGACTGACGATGAGACGGATCACTAACTACCTTGAACTCTGAGCGTCCTGGAAATCAAGGCAAAACAGGGACCATGAGGAGCTCCATAACCCTTATCTGACAAAGAAACTCACCAGTTTTGCAACAAAGATAACCTTGTTTTCTGAACTAATCCATTTAAGAAACTCACCAAATGAAGTTAGCGATATTAAGCAACAAGATCTGCAACGTACATAGACTTTTTTTTTTTTAATGTGGCTTCTTCTTGTTCCAATCCCACAAAAAGGGCAACAATTTTTTTGTGTGTGGGATTTGGCAGTAGACATAAGGATATTTACAAAGAAGACCTGAATTACTGTTAGTCGTCAAATTAAGTCAACACCCATTACAAAGTGTTAGATTTTCAGAAGGGAGCTAAAAGGGTTGGCTTTATGAAACTGAAATCCAGAAACTTAATTTCTCAGCTACAGCCACATGTAGGACTGTTGAGCCTCGGCTCTGGGCAGACACTGAGAATCCTCATCAAAGGAAAGAACGATGTTTTCAAATCTCCAGATTTTGATTCAGGGGACTCACAGTCAAGGGAGAAATTCCTGCAGTCGGGGTTGATCCAGGAGGAGAGGCTGAGGTGGGGCGGGGAGGAAGAGCGCTCCCTTTGGTTTTGTCCATTTCCTTGAGGACCTGAAGCTGTGCCAAATGCTCCCCAGGCCTGGATCTGACTCAGTGCGTGCTCAGAGCTCTCAAGATGCTCCAGGTGGCCCAGTCCTCCCCCCAGGAGCTCCCAGTCCGGCCCAGTGTCCACTGGCTGTCCTTGGCAAAGCCTGTCTCCAGCATGGCCTGGTGCTGGCTGGGCCCAGCCTGGCACCCCTAGAGTCGATGTACGGGGTACATCTTTAATATGAAGGGATTTACACAAGCTTGTTGAGAGATACAGATGCTGTGCACAGGGAGAGGTGCCTGGAGGGCCTGGGAGTTACAGGGCTGTCCCCAGGGAAGGGTCCCAGCCTGGTTCGGCAGGGCCGGGGCCCTCAGCTCAGCTTCAGCTGAATCCCTGGCCCTGATCCAGGAGAGGCAGGCTATCCCAGGTACAAATGGACTTAACTGACTTCACGTAAATGTTCTGTGTGCTTTTTAGGAGAGAACTGGGACCCTGTTGCTAAATATAATGAATTTTAAAAATACAGTCTTCAGTGCTCCCCCGTGGAGACAGACACAGCATTCTGCTGCCATCTTGTGGCCACCTGGAATATTGCAGCCCAAAGCTCTGGAGGATGGAGGGGAACCCTTTGGCTCTCTAGGTTGGTTTCTGTCCTGCCTGGGGCCCAAGCATTGTAGGACTGGTCTGGACATCCTCAGAGCCATAGGCTCCGCCCCAGTTCTGACCAGGAGGCCTTGTCCCCAAGTGAGCTCCATCTGTCTCCCACTCTGGATGGTCCCTGGGATCCCTGTGCTTCCCTCTGTGCTCAGTCCTCAGATCTGCGTAGCACAGGAGAACCTAGGAGGGGTCGAGGTCAGAGCCAGCAGGTGAGAATCTGGGTCTCAGCGGGGACTGCACATTGAGAACACCTGGGGAGGCTCCTTGGGAGAGTCTAATGGGCCTGGGGAAGGCTCTGGCACTAGGATTTTTAGAAGAATCTCCTACCTCCCCCACCAAGCCTCCCCAGGTGATTCTCCTGCAGTCAGGGAGGAGAGCCGCTGCCCCCGGGAGCAGACATGTGGGTCTGCGGTGCTGGCCTGCCTTGCCTTCTCCCCCAGCCTTTGGTGGATTCAGCTGATTCTGTTCAAGTAGCCAAGTGACTATCTGCATTTTCCTTTAAAAAAGACTTCTGGAGGTACACCTGGGTGGCTCAGTGGGTTAAAGCCTTTGCCTTGAGCTCAGGTCATGATCCCAGGGTCCTGGGATCGAGCCCCGCATCGGGCTCTTTGCTCAGCAGGGAGCCTGCTTCCTCCTCTCTCTCCCTCTCCTCTCTGCCTACTTGTGATCTCTCTCAAATAAATAAATAAAAAGAATTCTGGAATCTTCAAGCAATACCTACTCGTAGTAGCAAATCAGGAGAACAGAGTAAAGTACAAAGCAGAACACGGATGTTTTACATTTTTTTCCCCCAGTCACTGATTTATGTCGATCCTGGGTATTTTCAGTCTCTGCAGGTTTTTCAAACTGGGCCCTCTCGCTTCTCCTCCTTCAGGGGACCACCTATGCAGGGGGTCACGGTACTCGTCAGACTCACAGTGCCAGCCCTTTTTCGGTCGAAATAAGCTCCCACTGAGCCCTTACTGTCTGGCGGGCCCCAACGATCACAAGGAAAGCTCCAGAAACCTTTAGTCCAGGCGTTCTGAAAGCCCTCCCCAAATCCCACGTGCCTTCTTTCCTGTTTCCTGGCTCCTTGTTTTCTCTGGAGATTACTGTTCCTCTTCGTTATGGCTGAGGTTTTCTTTGTTTCCAACAATTTTCTAGGTTCTCTATGGGATTTAAGGGAAGCTGTTCCTCCTCCCTAGGCCACTTCCCTGCGCCCTACCCCACGGAGCCCCAGATAAAGTGTTCCTCTCCCCTTGAACCCCTCCAGTATATGTGAGGCCATAGGTCTGCGCCCAGCACGGTGAGGTCTTAAGGAGGGGGGACTGGGCCACCTAGAGCCTCAGGTCGCTGTCCCCATCCACTGGACTCCTCCCCCACTGGTGGGCAGCTGTGGGTGCGAGGGGCAGATTCTGGCCCCGGAAGGGTCCTCAGTGGAAATGCTCCGCCCCGGCACTGGGGCCTGTGCCGAACTGTTGGAACAGGGCCAGGGACACCCACGCTTTCCGTGCCAACCTCAGAGGAACTCAGGGCGTGGGGGGGGGTGCGGCCTGGGCTGATGGGGGTGCAGCCGGGGCAGGAAGAGGTGGGTGTTTGCTGGTGTGTGACAGCCCACAGGCAGCAGTTGGGGGGGGGG